>NC_045549.1:65264247-65521747 GCF_009769535.1 Thamnophis elegans
TGAACAGCAATTATTGCCAATACAGATAAAACTAATCCATCTCGAAAACAATACAAGAAATGGCGTATATTTTTATTTAATATCTTCTATCATCCAACCCTCCAAAAACTATGCTTACCCTAACACTGGCATAAAATGGAGCAGAATAAGGAACAGCTACATGTTTAAGACAATTCCAACAGCAGAACAGGGATAGAAAAATATAATTCTAAGCTAATACTAGTTTAACAAAATAATAAAAAAACAGAATTGTAAGGGATCTTGGAGGTCTTCTAATTCTAACCCCCTGCACAAGCAGGAGACTCTATTTCAAAAAAATGGCTATCCAGTCTCTTTTTAAAAGCCTCCAGAGATAAAGCACTCACAACTTCTGAATGCAAACCATTCCATTCATTTATTGTTCTCAGTGCTAGGAAATTTCTCCATAGTTCTAGATTGCTTCTCTCCTTGGTTAGTGTTAGGTAAGCTCCGCGTTGGGAGAGCGAGTGTGTTCAGAGAAGAGTTGTGAGAGTTGTGTTGGAGAACACACAAACCAGCATACAGAGACACTGCAGTTTAAATAGGCTTTTACCTTCATGGAAATAGAGGTATCAGAGTCCATCAAACAGTCCAAGTCATACATGGATAAGACAGTCAGTCATCAACGTCTTTCAGTTAAGGGATAATCCAAATAACATAGTCCATAATCATACAAACAATCCGGTACTCAAAGTTTCCTAGCAGTTGCAAAACTTACAATAGCTCACGGCACTTTCTAACAGCCAGCTTCCAAAACACTCAGATCAGATCAGCCCAGCATCTAACAAACAGAGAGAACTAACAGTCGTTCTGGCTCCCTCTTATGGTTGATTGAGGAAAACAGCTACAGAGGGATTTCTGTGATCTTAGGAGAGCACTGCGGCATGTTGTCTTAATGTACAAATAAATCTAGAATAAAAGTAATAATACTATAATAATAAAACATTGAATTTTATGTCCAAAAAAACCTATATATAGGTAGTCCTTGACTTACAACAGTTTATTTAGTGACTGTTCAAAGTTAGAACGGCACTGAAAAAAGTGACTATGATCGTTTTTCACACCTACTATCTCCATTGCAACATCCCCATGGTCACATGATCAAAATTCAGATGCTTAGCGACTGATACATATTTATGATGGTTGCCATTTCCGGGGTCATGTGATTCCCTTTTGCAGCCTTCTGACAAGCAAAGTCACTGGGTAAGCCAGATTCAGTTAACAACCACGTTATTAACTTAACTTCCCCGGTGGTTCACTTAACTGTGGCAAGAAATGTCGTAAATGGAGAAAAAATCATTTACCAATGTCTCACTTAATAAGAGAAATTTTGTGCTCAGTTGTGGTCATAAGTCAAGGACTACCAGTGGTGGGTTATGACCGGTACACCCCGGTACAGGCATACCGGTGCCTGCTGGGAGCACCTGGTACCGATACAGTACGGTGCTCCGGAAGGTCCACCTGCACTCCCTACCGGTATTTGAGCTCTTCGACACTTGGAGCGTACGATGCCTGCACGATGCTCTGCCGAGCAGCTGGAACATCACGGAGGCATCACAAAGCGTCGCAGGAGATAAGGATGCATGCGCGCACTGCATGCATTCATGTGATAGATGCCGGGCCCCGTTGCACCGTACCAGTTGCACCTGGATCCAGAACCCACCATTGAGGACTACTTGTATATTTATTTTTTTTAAAAAATAAGCAGCTATGAAATTAGCAAGAGCACTTAGATTTCTATACCACTTCACAGTGCTTTACAGCCCTCTCTAAGTGGTTTACAGAGTCAGCGTATTCCCTCCACCAATCTGGGTTGCTTCTTGTCAACATTTTACCCACCTTGGAAGGATGGAAGGTTGAGTCAACCTTGAGCCTGGTAAGATTTGAACTGTCAAAATTGCAGGCATCCGGCAGTCAGCAGAAGTAGCCTGCAGTACTGCACTCTAACCACTGAGTCACCGTGGCTCATTTTACAAGACAGAATGCAGATATTTCAAATAAATTAAAGAGAAGAATCATCGGGGGCAGAAAAACTCAACTTCTCTCTTCTCTCTTTTTTTTGTTACTGCTAAACCATTTCACCTTCTTTTCCTTCATATGAGTTATTTTGGGAAACAAAAGTTTGGAAATACATTTTACTTGGCGTTGGAAACAATCTAACTCTTCCTACCTAAATCAGTGTAGCTTTACCTTTTGCTATTTCTTTCAATCTTTCCGAAAGAGAAAACAATTTGCATATTGAGTTACGAAAGAACTTTATTCCACAGATCCCACAATACACTCCTACGGCGGCAAACATCTGATGGCTTCCTGACGTCACTTGTTGGGTGATGGCTTCCAGATGTTTGTGACTTATTGATGTTTTGATTAACTTCTAAGCAGCACGGTCTCTCTGTTTCGGAGGTTGCGTCCAACTCCTTTTGCACATGAGTGTTATTGGAAGAGAGTGGGAAATAAAATTAGTGTTTGGCACCCAGCCAGGCCTAACTGAACTTTCCTGTTATCATCGGCAGGTTCAGCTCTGCTACAGGATGTGCAGTCTGTGAGAAGGTTGGTTCTGAGATAAGGAGAATTTTACTAGAACGCTACATTCAGTTAAAAGGAGCTGCAGAATAATTAGCTAATTCTGCCTAAGACGAAGCATCCAATGCTAAGCTATCCAGACAACAGGCAGTGGTGGGATCCTGCCGGTTTAACAACCGGTTCGGTGGTTGCATGCTTTGTGCCTGACACATGCTCCACACAGTTTTAAGAATACTTACCTTCTGTGTTACTGCTGGGGAACAAAACAGCTGAGGTGCGGCGATCCACTCTGCTGCGCGAATCAGCTGAGAAGATATAAGCCAGTGATGGCTAACTTTTTTGCCATTGCTTGCCAAAAACGGGGGGAACGCAGGGGGGGTCATGTGCATGCCCACACCCATAATTCTATGTTTCCTCCCCTGCACATGCGTGGGACCACCCCACACATGCACGTAACCACCCTGCGCATGCACGCAACCACCCCGTGCATGCGCATGTGACCCCATGCACTCCCTTGGCTTGGTGGAATGGCATGGTGGACCTGTTTTCCAACTTCTGAGTGGGCCCAGTAGGTTCATTTTTCCCCCTCCCCAGGCTCCAGAGACTTTCTAGGCTTCAGAAGCCTTCTGAAGCCTCCGGAGGGTGAAAAACGACCCAACAGACAAACCAGAAGTTCGGGAACTGACTTCCAAGTTGTCCATTGGGCTGTTTTTCCCCCTCCAGGGAGGCAAAAAACAGGCAAAGATCATGGCCAAAATCAGCTGGCCAGCACGCACATGCGCACTGGAGCTGACAGGGCGCTGCCTCACCTGCCCTCAGAAATGGCTGCGTGTGCCACCTGTGGCATACGTGCCATAGGTTTGCCATCATGGATATAGGTCACTATAGCACAAGCCCACCTGATTGTCGGAGCGAACCAGTTCAATCCAGCTGATCGTCATAACTGCCAGTTCGCCCAAACTGGTCTGAACCAGTAGAATCCCACCTCTGACAACAGGAAGCAAAGGAGTCAGAAGAACATGAATAGGTTGCATTCTAATCATTGTTTCACTGCTTGTCTCCCTAAAACTTCTTCCTAGGCAAAGGACATTTATGAAAAACTATGAGAAACATTTCCAAGAAAGGTATCAGCTCCACCAAGCTCCATTAAGGAATGTTTGCTTTCTTTGGCTGATAAGGCCTGGAGTTGTCTCTCAGGGACAGGCACAATACAGTTATTGCTAGTTCTCTACAAAATCTGTGTGTTCCACAAAGTGAGAAGAGCCGAGGTGGCGCAGTGGTTAGGGTGCAGTACTGCAGGCCACTTCAGCTGACTGTTATCTGCAGTTCAGCGGTTCTAATCTCACCGGCTCAAGTTCGACTCAGCCTTCCATCCTTCTGAGGTGGGTGAAATGGGGACCCAGACTGTGGGGGCGATATGCTGACTCTGTAAACCACTTAGAGAGGGCTGAAAACCCTATGAAGCAGTATATAAGTCTAACTGCTATTGCTATTGCTAAAGTCTTTTGCATTGTCAAGGATTTTCCATTTGGTGGAGTGTGACTTCTTATAGGGTTGTCTATGGAGTCATCTGGGTCATGGTTGTCCCAAAAGTGCTTCTTTTTCAAGAGCAACTGGACTTTCTGATTTTTCTTTGAAGATGTTTCGCTTCTCATCCAAAGTCCCAATATGTCATATGACGCCGCCATGACAACACAAGTTTGACACCCCTGCCCCCAGTTTATGCTATACAAGCTCTGGAAGTCTAATTATTTTTTAAATGCTTAATAAAATTGAAACAGTTTAACAAACTTAATCTATTAACTGGATTGCGAAAATGCAGTACAATATGTATATATTTTGAAGATCATAACTGTCATAAAGAAGCAAGGAATAAGGAACTTAGAAAGGGGAATTAATCCATTAAATGAACAAGGAACATATTTCTGATTTTTTTTAAAAAACATACTGGGAAAAAATTATTCCTCTAATGGATGCCTTCCAGATCTGGAAAACAATGGAGTTTTTTTAAAAGTACATTGTGAGAACAGTTGCATAAGTCTTACTATGATAGTAACATCCTATATATACCTAGGAGGATTGATATGCGATGCAATAAATGGAAAAACACATTGTTTTCTTTACACATTTAGTTTGAATAGCGCCAACGCTGTGATAATTTGCTTTCATTAATAGTTTATTTCTATAGTATTTTTTTTTTTTAGGTTTTCTTCTCCGCCCAATCTGGGCAAAGCTTGGAGCAATTTTTTGGCAAAATATTTAGAAGAATTAGCAATTAAATAATTGTTCTGTATTCTCCGATCTTCAAATTTCAGTCTTGCGTGGTCAAGTTTTTCTAGATAGGTTTTATGAGCTGAGGATTGCAGAAATGTAAGTCTTTGCCCCGGGATGGTGGGGAATGTTTTCAAAAATATTGGTAGTGAATTTGAATTGTATGAAAATGAGAAATTCTTTGCAGTTCAGCCAAAATTTCTAAAGGTAGCTTAGACATTTGAAGACTATGATGCCATACCATCAGTGGTGGGTTGCTAATCCCGTTCCAACCGGTTCGATTGGAATGGGGCTGGCGGCGTCCTTGTACACGCACACAGTTCACACATCCATCTTAGCGCCTGCACGATGCTCCAGCTGCTCATGGAGAATCGCGCAGGGGCTGTATGTGCCATGCGCCTGCATGGAAGCGCAGAAGCCTTCAAAGACCGGTAAGGAGCGCGGGTGGGCCCTTCGCCGTTCCTGGAAGTTACTTACTTCCAGGTTCGCCGACCAACCGGTTTGCAGGGACCACCGCGAACCAATTGAAACCACCCCTGCATACCATGCAACCATTGTTCTTGGTCATGGCAAGTGTGTGAGATTAAGCAGAAAGTGGCCAAGCATCTCCACATAAATTATAGTCTAGATCAAAGGTGTCAAACTCAATTTCATTGGGGGCTGTATCAGGATTGTGTATGATCTCAGGTGGGGGGGGGCAGATTGGGTGTGGCCAGCTTGATGTCACTTGTGTCAGGGGGGCCTGAGGTGGCCGAAGCACTCTGCCAGCAAAAACTGGTTCCCGAGTTCCGTTTTTGGTTGTGATGGCCTGCTGCAACCCTCTGCCAGTGAAGGCAAGCTTTGCTTTCACTGGCAGAGGCACTGCAGTGTTTCCAGGGCGCCCCATGGGCCAGATCTAAGCACCCCACGGGCCAGATCTGGCCTGCGGGCCTCAAGTTTGACATCCCTGGTCTAGATCAATGTTTCTCAACCTTGACAACATTAAGATGCATGGACATCAGCTCCCAGAATTCTATTTGGGGTATACTGGGAGTTGAAGTCAGAGGTGGGTTGCTCCCAGTTCGGCCCAGATCAGGCGAACCGGTAGTGGCGGTGGTGGGAGGATCTGCCCACCCGCCCAGGCTTTTCTGCGTATGCGCAGAAGCATCGCACGTGCACACAAGTGCACCCAAACCAGTAGAAAAGAAATTGGCAACACACCACTGGTTGAAGTCCCCACATCTTAAAGTTGACAAGGTTGAAAAACATGGATCTAGATTCTTTCTATCTTATGATTAATAACTGAGTTATGATCAAATGACTTGATTGTAAAACTTGTGAAAATTAACTTAGCATCTCTATTGTAGACAAAAAGCAAAATAGAGCCCATCATCCCCAAAAGAATAAAATAAACTATACTCTACCTTGTTTCCGTAGGGCTGTTTTGTTTTGCTTATAAGGTTCTCGTGGCTATGGGAACAGCGGTTTCTTGTAAGTCTCTTATTAAAGTTGTAGTGTAATAATATTGTAACTTCACTTTTACACCCTTCAAATAGAGACGGTCTAAACTGAAGCCAGAAGTTTTTGCTCTTTGTAGTCTGGTCACTTTTTAAAGAGACCTCCTAAAGCATTGGAGCATTATATGTTTCCCCTTTTTGTATATGAGTGGCCTGCTTAATGAACTGTTTATGGCAGCTTACTCTGATTAGCCTGGTGGGTGGTGATGAGTGCATTTTATTGAGCTTACATAGAAAGATGTGATCACCCAAGCATTGCCTTTTCATACCCAATAGCTAGAGGAAATTCTCCATATAGAATGGAGTTGTTCTGTTTTGGCTTTTGGGTGAAAGACGGAATTGGAGAGAAATAGTACAGGTGAAACTCGAAAAATTAGAATATCGTGCAAAAGTTCATTTATTTCAGTAATGCAACTTAAAAGGTGAAACTAATATATGAGGTAGACTCATTATATGCAAAGCAAGATAGTTCAAGCCATGATTTGTCATAATTGTGATGATTATGGCTTACAGCTCATGAAAACCCCAAATCCACAATATCAGAAAATTAGAATATTACATGCAATCAATAAAACAAGGATTGTACATAGAACAATATCAGACCTCTGAAAAGTATAAGCATGCATATGTACTCAGTACTTGGTTTGGGCCCCTCTTGCAACAATTACTGCCTCAGTGTGGCGTGGCATGGAAGCTATCAGCCTGTGGCACTGTTGAGGTGTTATGGAAGACCAGGATGCTTCAATAGCGGCCTTCAGCTCTTCTGCATTGTTCGATCTCATGTCTGTCACCTTTCTCTTGGTAATGTCCCATTGGGGTTCAGGTCAGGCGAGTTTGCTGGCCAAACAAGCACAGAATTCCACGGTCATTGAACCAGGTTTTGGTGCTTTTGGCAGTGTGGGCAGGTGCCAAGTCCTGCTGGAAAATGAAGTCGGCATCCCCATACACCTCATTTGTGGAAGGAAGCATGAAGTGCTCCAAAATCTCCTGCATTGACCCTGGACTTAATGAAGCACAGTGGACCAACACCAGCAGATGACATGGCTCCCCAAATCAACACAGACTGTGAAAACTTCACACTGGACTTCAAGCATCTTGCAGTGTGTGCCTCTCCATTCTTCCTCCATACTCTGGGTCCTTGGTTTCCAAATGAGATGCAAAAGTTGCTCTCATCAGAAAAGAGGACTTTGGACCACTGAGCAACAGACCAGGTCTGTTTTTCTTTAGCCCAGGTAAGACGCTTCTGACGTTGTTTGTTGTTCAGGAGCGGCTTGACAAGAGGAATACGACATTTGAAGCCCATGTCCAGGATCCGTCTGTGTGGTGGCTCTTGATGCACTGACTCCAGCCTCAGTCTACTCTTTGTGAAAGTCCCCAACACTTTTGAATGGCATTTTCCTAACAATCCTCTCCAGGCTGTGGTCATCCCTGCTGCTTGTGCATCTTTTTCTTCCACTCTTTTCCCTTCCACATAACTTTCTATTAATGTGCTTTGATATAGCACTTTGGGAACATCCAACTTCTTTTGCAATTACCTTTTGAGGCTTTCCCTCCTTATGGAGGGTGTCAATGATGGTTTTCTGCACAACTGTCACATCAGCAGTCTTTCCCATGATTGTGATTCCTACTGAACCAGACTGAGAGACCATTTAAAGGCTCAGGAACCCTTTGCAGGTGTTATGGCTTAATTAGCTAATTAGAGTGGGACACTTTGAGCCTAGAATATTGCACTTTTTCACAATATTCTAATTTTCTGAGATTGTGGATTTAGGGTTTTCATGAGCTATAAGTTAGAATCATCACAATTATGACAAATCACGGCTTGAACTATCTTGCTTTGCATGTAATGCATATCTCATATATTAGTTTCACCTTTTAAATTGCATTACTGAAATAAATGAACTTTTGCACGATATTCTATTTTTTTGAGTTTCATCTGTATTTCCTTAAATTAGCCTAGTAATATTACAAAAATAGACGACTTGAAATCAGTTAAAGCAGAATTGTTGCAAAGTTAGGTAAAGGTAAAGATTCCCCTCGCACATATGTGCTAGTCATTCCTGACTCTAGGGGGCGGTGCTCATCTCCATTTCAAAGCCTAAGAGCCAGCACTATCCGAAGATGCCTCTGGTATGACTAAACACCGAAGGTGCACGGAACAATGTTACCTTCCCACCAAAGGCGATCCTTATTTTTCTACTTGCAATTTTACATGCTTTCGAACTGCTTGGTTGGCAGAAGCTGGGACAAGTAATGGGAGCTCACTCCATTACACGGTGCTAGGGATTTGAACCGCCGAACTGCTGACCTTTCTGATCGACAAGCTCAGTGTCTTAGCCACTGAGCCACCATGTCCCTATTGCAGTTATTTGGTATTAATTGTAGTTTATAGTGTGCTTAGTTATAAAAACATCTTAAAACTGCTGCTAAATTACTATTAGTAGTAATGATTTAATAGAAAAGGGATTCATGAAGTACTCTACCACCCACTTTATTTTTCATCTGGAAAGTGAATTCACTAATAGAGGAATTTTTTTAAAACAGAGTGGGCAAGGCTTTAGACTTGCAGAACCTACTTCATTTTTAATTAGCGTCTTAAGAGTCACTGATAACGTATTTTATGGACAGACAATTCTAGAATTAAGATATAGGAATTTATGACAAGTAACTAGAACCAAACAGGCAAGCCCTTAAAAATCTTAGAAAGTAATTAAGAAAAGCCTAGAGTAGCTTAGAAAAGCTATTAGAAAAAGAGATTTTTCTCGAACATTGCTTTCAGCAGTGTACTCTATGGAATAAATACCCTGTTTCCCTGAAAATAAGACCTCCCCGGATAATAAGCCCAATCGGGCTTTTGAGCGCATGCGCTAACATAAGCCCTCCCCTGAAAATAAGTCCTATCACAAAATACTGCAACACAGAAGCAGCCATGAGGTGACCACGCTTGCCGCCGCCTGACCTCAAAAATAATAAGACCTCCCCGAAAATAAGGCCAAGCGCTTATTTCGGGAGTCAAAAGAAAATAAGACCCTGCCTTATTTTGGGGAAAACATGGTACTAGATCTATTGCCTAGATCTCACCTGCCTTCCATGGATCCTCGTTTTAAATATCTGGAACTATGTATAAATAACTTGCCAAAAACTGCAGAGAACTTTCTTCCTTCTTTCCTTCCTTCCATCCATCGATTCTTCCTTCCATTAAGCATAAAGTATGTGTCCATGTGGCAGAGGAATAATGTATTCATTACTAAATACCTTGATTGTTTTGGCTTATTTTATCTTATTATCAGATGATCTGATCTTAATTCTTTGACCATAGCAAAGTACAATTGGTACTCAATTTATCACTGATCACTTAACAATTGTTTGACGTTACAACAGACCTCCCCAGAGCTACTTATAACCCATATTCAGAGTTGCAATGGCTGCACACATCCATGGTCCAATAATTGCATTTTTGGAGGTTTGCAACCCTGCACACTATTGTGACTTTTTTTTTTTGACAATTTTTAATGTTCACTTCTGGTTTCCAGCAAAAAAAAAGTCCATTGGGGAAAATAGATTTACTTTTTATATATATATATTTTTATTATGTTTTCATTCTATACAATCACATATTCACTGTGCTTGATCAGGGCATATAACATTGAATAATAAACACGGCCCTCACTTATATAGAAAATGCCCTCTACAATACAAACCCAGTATACCACCTTGACCTGCCATACACCCTCTTTCAACCCCCTCCAACTTTCATTCTTCCTTCTCACACACCCCTCTACGCCTACTTCCCCTCCCCTTCTTTCTAACCTTAACCCTATCACTCCCTCTCCATTCCCTCCCTCCCTTCTCCTCTCTCTCACCCTCTCTACCCTCCTTCTTCTTTCACTCGACTCTTTCCTTCGATATCTATTACCTTCCAGTATATTCAGTTTGTTCTATTTTCGCACTAACATTGAAAAGCCACAGTATACAAATACAATCATGGAATTTAACACATATTGTATTTCCCCCCTCCCCCCTCCCCCTAAATCCCCACCTCCCTTCCCTCCCCCCGACTTCCCAAAGACCATACGTGGTATAATTTTTGAACAATCACAGTCTGAAATATCTCTACATTGAACTCAGCTTCTTACTGTTACCCAAATTTTAAACAATTTAAATTATTACTGATACTAAGCATACGCTATCTGGAGTTTCTTAGTCCCATATTTACTTTTTATGTAATCAATCCACTTTTTCCAGTCTCTTTTGTATCTCTCGTTTGAATGTTCTTTGAGATATGCTGAGATTTTGGCCATTTCGGCTAAGTTCATAACTTTCAAAGTCCATTCTTGAATTGTGGGTAAATCTTTCTTCTTCCAACACTGCGCCACCAAGAGTCTTGCTGCCGTTATTAAATACAGGATCAAATTAGTCTCTGCTACTGTGAAATCAATACATATACCCAGTAAAAACAACTGGGGGGTAAATTTTATCCTTCTTTTAAAGATGTTTTGCAGGATCCACCATATTTTTATCCAGAATGCCTTAACATTACGACATGTCCACCATATATGAAAATATGTAGCATCACAAGAACCACATCTCCAACATTTAGGTTGAACATTTGGATACATAGAGGCAAGCTTTTTAGGATCTAGATGCCATCTATAAAACATCTTATAAAAATTTTCTCTCAAGTTTTGTGCTTGTGTAAATTTCACATTTCTTACCCAGATTCTTTCCCATGTTTCAAGCATTATTGGTTCCTCGACATTCTGAGCCCACTTTATCATACAATCCTTAATCAGCTCCGTTTCAGAATCCATCTGTACTAATACATTATATATCCTCTTTATATGCATTGAGCTTTGATCTCTTATTTGTTTAAACAAATTATCCTCAACTTTTACAAAGCCAGTTTTTTGATCTGTTTTCCACCTAGCTTGTAGTTGACCATACTGAAACCACGTTTGAACTACCTTCTCTTCTTTAAGTACCTCTAAAGATTTTAGTTCCATCACCCCTCTTTCTGAGATAAGAAGTTGTCTATAGGTGGTTCTATCGTGTTTTTGTTCTACATTCATATTTTCAATTGCATGTCTAGGAATTGCCCACATGGGCACTTTATCATTTAGTTTATGTTGATATTTTTTCCAAACCCGCAATAAAGCATTTCTTAAGATGTGATTTTTAAATTTCTTATCCGTTTTTTTGTTAAATAACAGGTAAGCATGCCAACCATATAACAAATCATATCCCTCGATATTCAAAATTCTGTCATTAGTTAGATGAATCCAGTCACTAATTGCAGATAATGCCACTGCGTCATAGTATAATTTTAAGTTAGGTAATTTCAATCCTCCTCTTTCACGTGCATCTTGCATTATTTTCATCTTTACCCTCGGCTTCTTTCCTGCCCACACAAATTTGTTGATACCCTTCTGCCATTCTAAAAGATTCGCATCTCTTTTAAGTATTGGTAACATTTGAAAAAGAAATAAAAATTTTGGTAAAATGTTCATTTTTACTGCCGCTATTCTACCCAGCAAGGACAAATGCAGTTTTTCCCACCTTTTCAACTCCAGCTGTGTACTATGCCAAAGTGATTCATAATTATACTTGTATAATTTCCCATTTGAAATTGAAATATTAACTCCAAGATATTTAACTTTTTTAACTACCTCACATCTTAGCGTCGCCCCCAGTTCTTCCTTCTGTTTGATAGTCATATTTATGGCTATTATTTTGGTTTTTCCTAGATTTATTTTAAATCCCGAGACTTGACCATATTGATTGATCGTATTCAATAATACCCTACTAGTTTCCTGCGGTTGTTCCAATATTATAACCAGATCATCCGCAAATGCACGAACTCTATATTCTTGCTGTCTAATTTTGATCCCTTTTAGACCGCCCAGGCCCCGTATCTTATTCAACAGTATTTCCAAAGTTATAATAAACAATAATGGGGACAGAGGACAGCCCTGTCTTGTACCTTTTTCAATTTGAAAGGAGTCTGTCAGACTTCCATTGACAATGATCTGGGCTGTTTGCTGCTGATATATTGCTCCAATTGACCGTAAAAAGCCATCTCCTATCTGCATTTTTTGCAATGTCTTCAGCAGGAATTGCCAATTAACTCGATCAAAGGCTTTCTCCGCATCCAAAAATATGAATGCGGCCGGGATTTGATTGTTCTTTCCCAAGTATTCTAAAGCGTTGATAATTAATCTAACGTTATCCTTCATCTGTCTGCCCTGTATAAAACCAGTTTGATCGGTATGTATCAGTTGCTGAGTTACCCCCATTAGCCTATTTGCTAATATTTTAGTAAAAATTTTATAATCTACATTGAGTAATGAAATAGGTCTGTAATTTTTTGGTTGGGTAAGGTCTTGATCTTCTTTGGGTATCAACGATATGAACGCAGTCTTCCACGAGGGAGGCACTTTCCCTCCCGATTGAATTTTATTGAATAGTTCTCTGAGGGGTTCTACCATTTCTAACTGTAGATATTTATAATAAACAGCTGTTAGACCATCTGTGCCTGGTGCTTTCCCTAACTTTAATTGTTTAATTGCCTGCAAAATTTCCCCAGAGGTTATAGGTTGGTTCAGCTTATGCCTATGTTCTTCTCTGACTAGGGGGATTTTCTCTTTATCTAGGTATTTGTCTATATCTCCGTCCTTAATTTTGTCCCCTTTATACAACTCTGTAAAAAATTCCCGAAATACCTTTTGAATCTCTTCCTGTTGAAACACTTCCTTCCCTCTGTAACACAATTTGGATACATTTCGAGCTTTCCTTTTTTTTCTAATCTGATAAGCCAACCACCTACCGGGTTTATTTGCATTGCAGAAAGTATTATGTTTAGCATATAATAAACTAGTAGCTACCTGGTCAGAGATCAGCATATCAAACTGAGATTTTAATATAGCAATTGTTTCCCTAATTTTTTTATCTCCTGGGTTCAATGTTAGTTCTGACTCTTTCCCTTTAATTTCCTCTTCCAATTCTTTTCGTTTTTGCCCTTGTTTGTATCTATGTATTTTATTTATATTCATTAATACTCCTCTCATATACGCTTTGCTTGCATCCCATACATATTCCAAAGATGTACCCTTGTTCATATTGAAGACAAAATATTCCGATAGCAATTTTTTACAATCATTAACATACTTTTCATATCTAAATAAGTTTTCATTCAACCTCCAAGACCTTCTTGCCTGGGCTACCCTTCCCAATTCCATCCAGACTGGACTATGGTCTGAAAGAACTCTCGCCATAATCTTTGTCTTCTTCACCCTACAAAGTAAATCATTTGTAATTAGTATAAAATCAATCCTTGAAAGAGATTGATGTCTATTGGAAAAAAAGGTAAAGTCGTATTCTTCTGCATGCCTCTCGCGCCAAGCGTCTCGCAATTCAAAGTCGTCCAGCATGTCAAAAAAGGGTTTGGGTAACTTAGCTCGAAATTTGGTGTTCGGGCGAGCTGTCTTCTTATCTCTTTTGGAGTCGATCACGCCATTCCAGTCACCCATTAATATACAAGACTCAAAATCCCACTGTACTAATTTAGCATGGAGATTTCTATAAAATCCATCTTGTTGTTGATTAGGAGCATAAATTCCCAAAAGTAACGTCTTTTTCCCTTCTAAGATTAAATCTAATGCAATATATCTTCCAAAGGGATCTGCTTCAATTAGCTCAGCTTTAATGTCTTTTCTTAAATATACTACTATGCCATTTTTCTTTTCCATGGCTGAGGTCGCAAAATGTTGGCCCAGTTTGGGGTTAAACAAATATTTTTGATCGGTTGATTTGATATGAGTTTCTTGCAAGCAAATTATATCATTCTTAAACTGTTTAAGATAATGAAATATTTTCTTTCTTTTCTGTGGAGAGTTCAGTCCGTTAACATTCCATGTCAAAATCTTAGTTGTCATTTTTGGTTGCCTGAAGCTTTTTTAGAGCCTCCCGCAAGGCCTGTCTCACCTTTGGTTTGGCTCCTCCCACAGCTTCTGAGCTTGTTGCAGTAGCTCCTTGGTCAGTGGCCAATGATTGTTGAGATTGTTGCATAGTAGCTTGTTTATCCGTTTGTCTGGTGGTCTTACGGTTGGATCTTTTTTCCTTGACTCCTTGCCCTTCCGGAAGAGGGAGATGATACATTTTATCTAATGGTTGTGTGGTTTGCTGTTTATCTTGTTCGTCTCGTGGTTTTTCACCATATCCCGAAGGTTCAGGGTATCCCATCTTCAGAATCTTATGATAAAAATCACGAGCTTTCCATACAGAGCTGAGACGATATCTTTGTTTGTCCATTGTAACTATAATACCGAATGGGGCATCCCATCTGTACTGTATCTGACGCCTTCTGAGCTCTTCCACCAGAAAAGCATAATCTCTTCTGGCTCTTAGCATCTGAGGCGGTATTTCTTTCAAAACAATCAGGTCCTGTCCACCAATTTGAAGCTTAGTATTGTAGGACTCTTGTAGTATCATATTTCTAGATTCTCTTGTAACAAAGTATATTACCACGTCTCGGGGAAGTTGCCTTTGTTTTGCCGCCCATGAGTTAACACGAAAGATCCTGTCAATCTGCCAATCAAAATTGGATCCCGGTTTTCCCACCAGACAGTCAAAAGCTTCAGAAAACATTTGCTTTAAGTTCTCCTGCTTTTCTTCACGCAGCCCCCTCACTCTTAATGCAAGCTCCATCTGCTTATACTGTATCATAATAATTTGTTTTTCAGCATTATCAATTTTTTGTTCCACCACTTCAGTTTTGGATATCAGGTTAGTTTTAGCTTCATTAAGAGTTTCTAAATTATCTTCCATTCCAGAAATATATTCTGTTATCACATTTACAATTCCCATCATATTATCATTCATTTTAGTGACCCTGGTATCGAATTTGTCATATAGAACTTCCATCTCATTCCTTATTTCATCTTTGAAATCTTTAATCATTTCTAGATTCTGTTCTCTGAATTCTTTAAACATTTCTAAGTTCTGTTCTCTGGATTCTTTGAACATTTCCAGAAAAAATTATTTTGTTAGTACATCTCCACTAGGGGGCATAAATGGTGGGGGCTGCAACTTTGTGCCAGGTATGGGAGACGTTTTCGGAGGTAATTTAACAGAGGTTGATTTGGATGCCATTATATTTTGATTTTAATTATTTATTCTAAATTACTAATCCACTGTGCTATGTGGAGAAAAAGAAATTCCTCCCCCCCCTTTTTTTCCTTCTTTTTTTTTTTTTTTTTTTTTCAAGGGGTTTTACGGAGGATTTCAAAAGAGAAAGTCCGTTTGGAATGTTTGGAATGTCTCTGAATCAACAAAGAGTCTTGAGAGCTTTTAGGGAGTAGCTCTAATTAAATTATAAGAGATTATTTCTTTAATTCTGTAGCAGGAAGCCGGAGATAACAAATGCAGAAGCTGTAAACGCCATTTTGAAGACAATTAAACAAAAGAGGTTTTTATAACATTGAAGCTGGTATTTCAGATAGAGAAGGGTTTTAAAGTTCACAAGTTGGTCTTTGCTCGTATTGATTTTTAATAGTCTCTTTTCTAAAGATTGTCCTGAGGGGGAGGGGATCCTGTCTAGTGCTGTGAGTAACAGCTGCGAAGTTCAGGTCGGAGTTGAATGACTCAGCTTTGGGTTGATCCTCCCCCTCCGTCCACAGCTCACAAAGAAACAAACTGTGAACTTCAAAGAAGATTCTTACCAGCTGAGATTCCTCACTGCTTTTTTCTTGTCTGAAAAAAGAGTTATCTTCTTGATATTGAGTAGATAACGATCCTGAATTCTGGGGGCAGCTCTGTTAAGCTGCCGACCGGCGACAGGCCACTCCCCGGAAGTCCGAAAATAGATTTACTTAACAACCGCAACATTCACTCAACAACTGCAGGTTTCACTTAATGACTATCATAAAAGCCAGTCAGAGTGTCAAATCAGCACATGTGATGCTTCAAGTTATGATGGCAATGACTTGCAACCATAATTCCAGGTTCAATTATACTTGTAATTGCATTAGAACCTGTACAGTTCTATAGTTTGTACAATACAATATAACAATGTAATACTAGTAATTGGTATTTTAGAACAATTCATTTTTTTTCTTTTTTATTCTAATTAATTGTGATTTTCTTGTTTTGATTGATTGATTGATTGATTACATTTATATGCCGCCCTTTTCCCCGAAGGGGACTCAGGGCGGCTCACAATTCAATCAGGGAAGGAGGTACAGACAGGGGGATAAAAAAGACGAGACATAACAATACAAAATTTAAAAACACACAACAACCATACCATTCGAGAAGGGGTGCAAAAACTCTTTAGCCCCAGGCCTGTCGGAACAGCCAGGTTTTATTTGCTGACCTACAACCAAATAAAAATTGATTGATTGACTGACATCTGAAGAGAGATTTCAACATAGAGCACAGCAGATTTTAACCATCCAATTATGCATGTTTTAACAACTGATTGTAAGGTTTGAAGTTTTATTTTATTTATATGCTGCCCTATTCCCTAAAAGGGACTTAGGGCGGCGAACAACTCCAACGGGAAGGGGAACATGCAAATACAAAATAGACATTTAAAATAACCAACAACCACACCTGTCAAGAGGGGAAGGGAGCTCATCAACCCCAGGCCTGCCGGCACAGCCAGGTCTTAACGGCTTTTCGGAAAGCCAGGAGTGAGGTGAGGGTCCGAATCTCCGCGGGGAGTTCGTTCCAAAGGGCCGGAGTTGGCCAATTATCAAGCATAATTAAATTTGAGTTGAAAACATAAGCATAATGGACATTGAATTCAAAAGCAATGACGATTTGCTTAAAATAAGGATACGGTGATGGAAGCTTCTACTGTAAATTGCAGGCAGTTGTTATTAAGCAATGCATCATATTTACCGTAAATTAAGATACACTAAAGATTCATGAATTTATCCACCTTCTCTCTTCCTTGTTATTAAATTGATCTATAACATTTGGGTTTTTTTTCCATGTGCCATCTGTTGTAAAATCCTGCATTTTCCTGCCATGGACTTGAGAAAATCCACCCACAGCAGCTTTTAGTGTTTCCAATCCCACACATTACAGAACACCTTCTGGAAATCAGATTTGGAAACTCTCAAGAGCCCTAGAGAATGGCACTCCTTGTAGAGAAATGAGTGTTGTCTGGTTAAAAGGGTTAGCTAGAATTAATTTCCACCTGGCCTTCAGATATACTCAATAACAAGAACCATTTGTTAATTCTCAAACTAACCTGGGGTTGTTTTCAAGTGGAGGCGGTAGGAGTGGAACAATTTGTCATCATCCAGAAGATGATATTAAAGAAGCTTTAATCATTAAAAGGTTGTTATACTGAATGTCAGTTGTCAGTCAAGGGAACAATATTTTAGCTTCCTTAACATTATCTTCTGGATGACGATGATGAGGTGGCGCAGTGGTTAGAGTGCAGCACTGCAGGCTTCATCAGCTGACTGCTAGCAGCAGTTCAAATTTCACCGGCTCAAAGTTGATTCAGCCTTTCATCCTTCCGAGGAGGGTAAAATGAGGACCCAGATTGTTGGGAGCAATTGGTTGACTCTGTAAACCACTTAGAGGGGGCTGTAAAAGCACTATGAAGTGATATATAAGTCTAAGAGCTATTGCTATGATGTGAAATATGAGGCAATTCAGGTTACACCATAAGTAATGAGTCAGATTAGCCAGTAACAAACATTAAAAACAACTGGTGGGTATCATTTCTGGAAACATTCACCCTCTCAGGAGTTTGCAATGTCAGTAGTCTTAAATTGTCTCCGTAGGGTGGATTTCAGGAAATGAATGAGGTGCCAGAATTATGCCGTGTGGAGAATAGATAATTATTAGTGTCTAGAATTAGAGCACTAGAGAGTTATAAAAGCAGAAAAGTGGCTTTAAATAGACTTCCCACAGCAGAAGCATCACTCAAATAAATTTAATTTCAGATAGCGGGGGGGGGGGGGGGACGGCCTGCACATAGGGACACAGTGATTGTGGGTAAATACTTCTTGCCTGCTTCCTGTGATGTCTGTCAACTTTAAGATCTGTCTTACTCAGACGTTGATAGTATCTTGAACGAGAGCAGTTGCCACATGCTATCTTCAAGGAATGAATTCACGTGCCAAGAAAATTCCTTCCATACTTGAAGAGGGTGTGGGAGATTGGAACAGATGGCAAGTTTTGGGGTAGGGGAAAGTGGTAGCAAGTAAGGTGAACGTATAGTTGTGTAAGCCGTAGGGCATTTTATCTATTGCTTCATGCTCTGGAGTGGGGGGGACAAAAGTTTTATCTGATGTATACATAGAAGCTTCTACAGAAGTACATTTCATAAAGGCAGATGAGAAGAGCAAGGAATGGAAATACCCAACTTCTCTGTTTAATATCAACACATTCTTCTCGTTCTCTACCTACTTATCTACCCAACTGCTTTCCTAGTTTATAAGAGGAAAATTACTCCCCTTCATTTATTTAGAGTATTTTAAACTTTATTTTATAGTATTTAAACTCTTGCTGATGAGACTTGTCCTGCGGTCCTAAGGCTTGTTTTACTTAGCAATAACAGTTGAGCCATTTAATAGCATTGAATATTTAGTACATTTAAGGCTTCAACGTTATTAGCTCTTGTGCATCTTACAGCACATTTTTTTTTTTTTTCGGTTCAAAAGTTTTATTTCTTTTAAAACAAACATTTCATCATTCCTCAATCAGTAAGACATCGAAGTACAATTTTTTGTGTGTCAAAATAGTTCTAGTTTACCACCAAATTCTTGTCTAGCCTAATGTATACCCCTCCCTCCCTCCACCGTCCCCCACAACCCCCCCTCCTCCTTCCCCCCCCCAACTTACAGCACATCTGTATGTTGCTTAGATAGCAATTCTGTGTTTTCTTTGTAGAAGATACAAGATTTATTGGAGTCAGGCTTTCTGTAAATTCATGTAAACATTCTGAAAGGAAATTGCCAAGATTGTTCCACACTGAGACTGATAATCAACAGTCTGGGAGCTTGATGCAGAGTCTAAGCAGTGGTGGGATTCCCCCCCCCCAAATTTCTACCAGTTCTGTGAGCATGTCTTGGTAGGCGTGGCTCAGAGGTGGGTTCCTACCAGTTCGTACCTATTCGGTAGAACCGGTTCGTCAAATCTACCGAACAGGTTAGAAGAGGTTCCACCAGTGGACCCGGAAAGCAGGCCACACCTACAGAAGAGGTTTCAAAACTTTTTGAAACCCACCACTGGTCCTTGGATATGATTATTCTACACTACCATGCTCATATTTATAAAACTCAGTGCCTATGTGAAAGGTAAGGATGACTACTGCGTTTGCGGTGCAATCAGAACATTGCGTGTGTTGAAGTTGTTTTAACGCAAACCAAAGATGCCTTTTAAAAAACAAGTTTACATCATATTCTTATGCATGCCAGTGCTGTGTGTGAGGTAATTTAAGGTGGTTCTGACAAGTGTCGTTGGCATCTTCATATCCGGTCACATGGGCGGCAAGCCACTCCCATCCGGTCACATGGGCGGCAAGCCACTCCCAGAAAGGAGGCCACACCCACAGAGTAGGTTCGAACAATTTTTGAAACCCACCACTGGCGTGGCTTGGTGGGTGTGGCAGGGGAAGGATACTGTAAAATCTCCATTTCCCTTCCGATCAGCTGGACACTCGGGAGGCAGAGAATAGATGAGGGCGGGGCCAGCCAGAGGTGGTATTTACCGGTTCTGCGAACTATTAAAAATTTCCACTACCGGTTCTCCAGAACTGGTCAGAACCTGCTGAACAGCAACTCTGGTTCTAACTTCTTCTAAGCTCCATTAACTTTCATTAGAAAAGTAGATGTGATGAGCCTGGATTAAACAGGTAGTCCTCTACTTACGACAGTTTGTTTAGTGACCATTCAAAATTACAACAGCACTGGGGAAAAAGTGATTTATAGCAGTTTTTGGCATTTACAATCACTGTAGTATTCCCCCATAGTCACATGATCAACATTTGGATGCTTGAGAACTGGCATGAATTTATGATAATTGCAGTGTCCTAGTAGGGTGATGTAATAACCTTTTGCAAAGTTTTGACAAGCAAAGTCAGTGGGGAGTCCAAATTCACATGACATCTGGGTTACTAACTGAACAATGGCAGTGATTCACTTAACAACTATAGCAAGAAAGGTTGTAAAATTTGGCAAAATTGTGCTAAATCAATGTTTCACTTAGTGACAGAGATTTTGGGCTCAGTGGTGGTCATAGATTGAAAACTATCTGTATATCTAACTCTTTTGTTGATGTTAGTTGCAAAGTCGTATCCGACCCATCGTGACCCCATGGACGACATTCCTCCAGGCCTTCCTGTCCTCTACCATCCTCTGGAGTCCATTTAAGCTCACACCTACTGCTTCAGTGACTCCATCCAACCACCTCATTCTCTGTCGTCCCCTTCTCATTTTGCCCTCAATCTTTCCCAGCATTAGGCTCTTCTAATAAGAGCCAAGGTGGCGCAGTGGTTAAATGCAGCACTGCAGGCTACTGCTAGATCAGCAGTTCAGCGGTTCAAATCTCACCGGCTCAGGGTTGACTCAGCCTTCCATCCTTCCGAGGTGGGTAAAATGAGGACCCAGATTGTTGGGGGCAATATGCTGACTCTCTATAAACCGCTTAGAGAGGCCTGAAAGGCCTATGAAGCGGTATATAAGTCTACTGCTATTGCTATTGCTATATTCTCCAGGGAGTCCTTCCTTCTCATTAGGTGGCCAAAGTAGTTGAGTTTCATCTTCAGGATCTGGCCTTCTAAAGAGCAGTCAGGGTTGATCTTCTCTAGGACTGACCGGTTGGATCACCTTGCAGTCCAAGGAACTCGCAGGAGTCTCCTCCAGCACCATAGTTCAAAGCCCTCAATTCTTTAGCACTCAGCCTTTCTTATGGTCTAACTTTCACAGCCATACATTTCAACTGAGAAAACCATAGCCTTGACTATAGGCACTTTTGTTGGCAGGATGATGTCTCTGCTTTTTAGTATGCTGTCTAGATTTCCCAAAGCTTTCCTCCCCAGGAGCAATCGCCTTTTAATTTCTTGGCTAACACTTTAAAAACATGTATTTGTAATGTGTTGATTTAATGTTTAATGGGCAAAAATCTTTGTCATGATCCTCTGGTGACATTATTTTATTCTCTCTGTCTGTCTGTGAATCTGTCTATTTATTGTCCGTCTGTCTGTCTGTCTGTCTGTCTGTCTGTCTATCTATCTATCTATCTATCTATCTATCTATCTATCCATCCATCCATCCATCCATTTATTGCAAATAGGAGGCACTTAGCTAGACCTTATCTACCACTCTATAGTTGGCACTTTAAAAAGGGGGCATAACCAAGCCTAGTTTAAAGCAGGTTTGGGCAACTTTTCTGAACCTGGCCTCTGCATTATGGCATCTTTGATTCCTATGATTCTGAGAACCTAAGAACACTTAAGATGTTCTTGGGTGACATGTTACAGCTAGAATGGAAGGAGGGAAACATTTCACTCCATTTTTCCTGTGTGGGAAAATGTTATGGTGGCTAAAATGCTGTTGACACTGGAGAGAGACTGTTTGCATCCCCCCCACACACACATACACCATTAAATTTTGAAGCTAAAAATTGCTCCATCTCAATCCACCTTTTGGGGATGTGGGAAGAATACAAGTGGCAAGAGGGAAATCATAGCTCATTATTTAGATCTGCTTTTACTTTCCCAAAATATTTGAGACCTTGTAATGGAAATTGAGAATCCAAAAAAACTCTGTGTTTAGATAAAGGTCAACAGGACAAACAGGAAGGAATGTTAACTAATCTAGCTGTTCCTGTCTTAAATCTGTTTGTTCCACACAGCGTTTTTTCCTTTCGCCACATAGCAAGTTACAAATTTAATTCAGAGCTTTAAATCAAATACAATTAGCAAATGGGAGAAGTTCATTGCTCAGGAAAAAGAAACATATTTGCTTATTGTCCCATAAACAGATGATTATGTCTAAAAATTACATATTTTGGAACTTTCGTGAAATGACGTCTCAATGATTCTTTGGAGGAAATGAAATGTTGCTCTCTACAATTCAGGAAAACGAGGCAGCTGTACATTTTAAGGTGAACATAGGATTTTCCAAGTGAAACTATCCTTCCTGAGCTATATTCTCAGATCAAGAAAATGGTGATCAACTATATTTTCAGATCAAGAAATGCATTTGTCCCATTTCCTTCATCAAATGGGCGAGTCAAAAATATTCAAATGGGGCTGGCTGTTTCAAAGTTGAATATATTCATGTATTTTGGAAGTTTACTTCTATATAAAATTAATCTCTAGCCTTTAAATACACACATATTTTCCATGCATTTTTCTTTTTTCCTAACTGTCATTCAAAACCCTTTCATTTTACCATATTTTATTTATTTATTAAATTTATACGGCGGCTGGCGGAGCTGGCAGCAGAGTCAGACAGGGAGGAGGTTGGGGAGGAGCATGGGCCAGTCCTGGGTTCTGAGGAAAGCTCAGAAAGAGGACCGAACAAGGAGTGGGCTTTTGCAGGAAACAATTTGTTCGTTCGGTCATTTCAAGAGTGAAAAGTTCTGTTGGTGACTATAAGAGACTCTGTGCCAAGTGTTGCCTTGCCCTGCATTTGGAAACTAGTTATCTGGCAGCTGGCCAAGTGAGATAAGGTTCGTGTTGATAAATATTCCTCTGAAAGACTGTTTGCCAAGCCTTGCTGACTTTGAATGAAAAGAATTCACAGTCGTGTAAATAAAAGAAGTTTCATCGGGACCAAGACTCCGCTTCATGCTTGTTAAGGAAGCCTAAGTCAGAACAAATGTATACAATTAAATCACAATCTGCGAACCCAGCTTCCAACATTAGAAACCATTTTAAAACATAGTTAAAAATATGATAACAAAAAGACAGGGGAATAGTGCAGTCTAACGTATATAATATACAGCGTAACACATGTTGTTACATTAGTTCCACTCAATGCTTCTACACAGCCTTCAAGGGCAGCCCCGGAAGCTTGCTTAGCTGAAATATAACTCTGAGCCACAGGGAAGAAAAAGTGAAAACAGCATGCCAAGGCTGCTTTATCATTATATGAATTAATACTTTGCTCACTCTAGTGCGCTTTGGGAAGGTCGTCTTTAGATGTCTGGCAATTGCTAATTCTTCTATATATTGTAGGTACCGTAGTCTTTGTTTAACAATGCTAATTGGGACAGAAACTCCAGCATTAAGGGTAGAGGCATATGTTGAAAAACCTCATGATTGTGCTGCTGAGTGAAAACAGTTCTAGCAGTCCAGTGGTGGGTTTCAAAAAAAATTCGAACCTATTCTGTGGGTGTGGCCTCTTTTGTGAGAGTGGCTTGCCGGCCATGTGACCCAGTGCGAGTGGCTTGCCGGCCATGTGTTCTCTCTCTCTCTTCCTCCCTCCCTCTCTCTCTCTCTCTTTCCTTCTTTTTGTCTCTCTGTCCCCTTTTCCTTTTTTTCTTTCATCTCTCTCTCACTTTTCTTTCTTTTTTTTCTTTTTTCTTTATTTATTTCTTCCTTTCTTTCTCTTTCTCTTTCTCTGTGTGAGTGTGTGTGTGTGTGTGTGTGTGTGTCAGTGGTGGGTTTCAAAAAATTTTGGAACCTCTTCTGTAGGTGTGCCAGCTTTCCAGGTCCACTGGTGGAACCTCTTGTAACCGGTTCAGTAGGTTTGACAAACCAGTTCTACTGAACTGGTGTGAACTGGTAGGAACCCACCTCTGTAGCAGTCCTGGTAGCAAGGACTATACCAGTTGTTTAGTAAGGACCTCACATTACTGTGACTTCCAATTTTATGTTGTCTTCGCATCGACTTTGTTTGTGGTAAACTGGCAGGGAAGGTCAGAAATCACAATCATGTGACCTCAGGACACTGTGAAGCCATAAATAGCAGGTCCGGTCATAACTACCACGTTCAATCAACATTGTCATAATTTCAGTCACTGAATGAGTGTTAAACAAGGATCGTCGGTACAGATACTGCTTGATTGCTATTAAAATTCAGCATTGCCAAATCTCAGTGACAGATAAAGAGTAGCTCGAGGGACAATGAATGTGAGTCACATTCAGTTGAAGAGAAAAATGTAGCATAAGATCTACTCTATGGAAAACCATGAGGGAAAATAGAAATTAAAGCTGGTTTTTAGAAGAAGTGTTCTGTTAGCCTACGATGGTTAAAAAAAAAATCAGGAGGAGTCTGGTTCGCACTTTTGCCAACAGAGAAATTTTATTAAAAGTCACAAGCTGTCATGAACTCCAGGTCACATCATCAAGGCATATGGGACACAAGATCAATCTTCAGATACAAGAAGAGTGAAGAAATCAAGATCCCACTTGACTCAATGGTTGGATTAAATGTAATATATTTTAGTTGGAGCAGGATAAACTTCAGGAGGGGAAACCATGTTTTTAACTGTAAGAGATATCTGACAGATTGTTGGCGAGGTTGGCTGAATATCTATTGAAGATATTTTCTATCTTGAGGATATGGTTGAACAAGACCAGGATCTTAGCACCATATTTTGTATCTTAAAGTAAAGGTAAAGGTTCTCCTCACATATATATGCTAGTCATTCCCGACTCTAAGGGGCGGTGCTAAACTCCGTTTCAAAGCCGAAGAACCAGCGCTGTCCGAATATGTCTCCGTGGTCACATGGCCGGCATGACTAAATGCCAAAGGAGCACAGAATGCTGTTACCTTCCCACCAAAGGTGGTTCCTATTTTTCTACTGGCATTTTTACATGCTTTCGAACTGCTAGGTTGGCAGAAGCTGGGACAAATAACGGGAGCTCACTCCGTTACACGGCACTAGGGATTCAAACCGCCAAACTGCCGACCTTTCTGATTGACAAGCTCAGCGTCCTAACCACTGAGCCACCTATTTTGAAGCTTACTATTATTCAAGTCAGGACCACAACAGGAATAAGTTGAACATATTTCATCAATAATATTTTATATTGTGACCTAAATATTTAATACACGATTTTCATTTCAGTGAAATATTTTATCCTTTCTTCACCTTACTTGTAAGTACAAGTAAGGGCTGCCAGATTCTACAAGTTCCATTGCACTTCTATGATTCAGTGATTTGTTTTTTTCTCTCTCTCTTTTGTTCATTATGGTAGATCAGATTTTGTCTACGCCAGTTGTTCTTTTAATAAACAAAAACTCTGCAGATTCATGATTCTGGCAAACCTGTTTTGAACACAACAGCTTTTCCTCAGCTATTTATTTGAATTCTGAGTTCAGCACTTTTAGAGAAGTTGAAGAAGATGGAGGTGTAGGAAATCCAGAGATCCTTGTGCCACTTATGGGGACTGCTGATAACTTGCCTGGAACTTTCCAGATTGGCTTGTAACTAAGTGAACGTCTGTTCTGGAGGAAATCCCTTCAGTTAAGGAAGGAAGAGGAGCAGTGCATAAACAAATTAGCGTCTTCTAAGTATAGCAGCTTGTAACCTAAGGCCATCCTATGATGTAGTCACTGCACCATTCGTTTTAACTGCAAAACACAGATCATACATGCCTCAGCCCGCCTTCCTTTATGCAATAGCCATGAGGACATTTCTGAAATTCAGGCCACTGGCATTTATGGCATTCAGACATTAGCAATCACAATGAGCTCTGTGAATACGTGACAAGTATCTCTTGGAAGAGCAGGGTGATATCCAGGTCACAAATGTGTTTGTTTGTTTTTTTAATTTTGTAAATGGGGAGATATTGGAAAGAGAGAGGAAGCAGTGGTCCATTTAGAAATAAGTGGGGACAGTAGGACAGGGACAGTAGGCATGATGGTGCACTTATGCACGCCCCTTACAGATCTCTTAGGAATGGGGTGAGGTCAATAATAGATAGTTTACGGTTAAAGTTTTGGGGATTGGAAGATGTAACAATAGGATACAAGGCAGACATAGTCCATTTTTCTGGACTAATTTATCTCCATAAACTCCTTTGCAATTGCTTTCATTGATTTATTTGATTTGTCAATTGTTTACAAGACAATAGACATAAGAATAAACATGAGTATGAATGAAATGTGTAGAAATAAGTGGGGACAGTAGGACAGGGACAGTAGGCATGATGGTGCACTTATGCATGCCCCTTAGAGATCGCTTAGGAATGGGGTGAGGTCAATAATAGATAGTTTAAGGTTAAAGTTTTGGGGATTGGAAGATGTAACAATAGGTAGCGCGTTCCAGGCTTTGGCCACTCTGTTGCTGAAGTTGTATTTTCTGCAATCAAGTTTGGAGCGGTTTACATTGAGTTTGTATCCATTGTGCACTCTTGAAGCTTTCATTCCTCATTGGCTTCAAAGCTTGCTGCGGAGGCTTAACAGTGGTAAAAATTTCAGAGAAGACGGATCCTATAATTAGGCAATGTGAAATGGTCTCCTCTGCTGGAGACATTTAGGAAGTATAAGTAGAATATTTGGGGAACATCTTTCTCATAGATTCAGGTACATTGTAAAACACTGTCCTACTATCCATCTTGAAATAAGATTTATCTGCCATTCCAGGCTGCTTTGATAAGTGGAATGAAAATGTGGGCGCCATATTTTTATTAGCTTTTATTATTAGCTTCAAGCAAAAAGTGATGTATTTCACCAAGCAACTGATAATGAAAGATTAGGGTCTTCTTCCTAGACAAGGCGAAAATTTCGCTCACAAGAAAGCATAGGCTATTTCTACACACAATAACTTCTCCAGTCTGGTATTGGTGCCAAACTGTGTTGACCCCTAGCAAAGGTGTCCAACTTGGAGAAGTCTTCCAACTCAGCTCTTACTCTAGAGGAAAGGCTCTAAAAACAATTTTGCAGAATTTGCTGTAGGAGGTACTTGATTAATGAGAATTCCTGCTGTTAGGCTAGTTGGCATCTCCCTAAAACCAAAAATGATTCTTTCACAAGTCTTCACGGCAAGATTTATTGAGAAGAGATGAATGGTGTTTCAAAAATTCCAGCAATTGGATTATATCAGATCTAGGACCAATATGCCCCAATGTACATTGGGTTGAAGACTTTTTCAATTTCTTTCTAACTCTGTTCCAGTAAATTCTTTTCACAAATATAAAAAAGCTTGCAAGTGGCTGTACATATAATAGTCTCCTGAATCTTCAGCCCAGCAATCAACTCTTATACCTGCCTTGTCCAGTCTCTCGACTTCAAAAAATTGGTTTGTTCCTCAAACGAAGACACCATCCCCATTATTTTGGAAGGATTAGAGCCATCATAGTGAATCTATTGCAATCCTCTCTGCCAGCACGTGAGCCGTCGCCCCGGCCGAGCTCCATCGCACATGTGCGCCCCTCCTGTCAGCCAGCTGATTTTCAGATCTCTGCAGTGCGCGTTTAATCAAAATGCAGTTAAAACACCATACAAGCCATCAAGAATGTCACTATATACATCCAACAGGAACAGGAAATGCCTCACAGGAGCAGGATAGAGGTAACTCCTAGAGAGGCAGGAAATGCATCACTGAACAATGGAGATGACTGCTAGAGAGGAATAAAGCTGCATACAAGGCAGACATAACACATAAGACATAACAGCATACGCATGCACAGGGGATGGCGGGAGTGGAGGGGTGGCCTTACCCGCTCTCTCCCTCATGCCCATTTTTGATCCCAGGAGGCTTCAGGGAGGCCTGCTAGGCCCAAAATGGGACGTGGGGGTGTGCATGTGCATGGTCAGGGGGGCGGCATGCATGGGAGAGTTGAGTGCACATAGTATTATGGGGGTGGGCACGCACACATGCACTGCCATGTGTGGATGCATGCTTTGGGCACACAAGGACAAAAAGGTTCCCCATCACTGGATTAGAGGGTCAGCTTCCACATTACCGTGGAAAGAGTCATTCATATATATATATATATATATTTTCCTCCCCTTGCTGCCAAGCAGAAAACAATGTGGCTGGAGCCAGGATGCTGACTGGAACACCATTTTTTTTTCTGTCCTCTCATTCATAATTAGATGGACTTTCCATCTTCCTTTTTCTTAGTAGTGAGGACATTGACATAACAATGCAACAATGCTCCAGAAGGGTGTGGCCTTTGGCTTTGTACAAGTACCTTTGAAAAGAAAGAAGGCACTGAACTATAATCAAAGTTGTTTGTTCATGATGCTCCCCACAATTCTTGGTGAATTTTGATCATCGTGGATAGGAATTAAGGATATTTCTGTAAAAGATTTATAAGTTCTCTTCAAGATTCATATCTACTTCCTTTCTTCCTTTTGCACATTGGCTGACCTCCCCCTTGTATTTGCTAACGTTTCCAGGACAAAGTTGTTTTCATGTGTGAAGTATTTTATACGTCCTCAGTGCCTGAAACTATTCCAAGGATTACATAATATAAAGTTCATGGGAATTTGGGCTAAATTCGATACAGAAGGAAGTAACCTCCCAACTGTTCTCCAGGCACAGCTACTTATTGAAGCTGATTTCTTTCAGTGTTGTTAACATCTCTCTGGGACTTTTTTCTTCTTCCCCTACCTTTTCATCCTGAGCAGATAATTAGTCTATAAAACTTAAATACTTTGGGCCCAGTGGTGGGATTCCAAATCTTTTCCTACCGGTTCTATGAAAGAGCGCTTTGTATGCGCGCTCGCACTTCGCACGCATGCAAGGCACTCAAAGACCGCCCTCAGTGTCAGCACTGGTGAGCTGCGCTATTTTTTAGCTCAGCTGAGGCGCGGCAAACTGCTCTTCTGTGCAAATCAGCTGAAGTAAAAAACAAGGAAATATAGGACAGGGAATTACGGTGGGCAGGAGGGCAGGGCCAACCAGAGGTGGTATTTACCGGTTCTCCGAACTACTCAAAATTTCCACTACCAGTTTGCCCAAACCGGCCGAATCGGCTGAATACCACTTCTGTTTGGCCAAGTTCTTTAGCTCTCCATACATTGGAAGTATGCTGCATCCTTACAATTCTCCAAGCAAGGGTCAAAGCATAAAGGTGTTATAGAAATTGACTCGTTCACACAAATCATCTCTTTGGAGTTAAAGAAGAAGACTTAATTCAGTCTCTCTTTCTCCAAAATAGTGATTAATAAGAGCAGAATTGATATACACGTCAGTGACTGGGCAAAGAGGGAATGTTTAATTTTGGGATTAAATTAAGATTTGCTAGCTCACGATGAATTATTTGGGATTGATTAACTCACGAGTGGAAAGTTTGCATTCCCACTCCTCATTTTCTAGTGTATTTACCACCCAATTGGCAGGAAAACAGTCAATTTTCAGTAGTGCAGATTTAGGCTTTTTAAAAATCACAGTGGAAATGAGAATTAACATGTTAAACAAATTGAATACACCACCACTCGAGAGAGACGGGGGAGGGAGGGGGAGGGAGGGAGAGAGAGAGGGAGGGAGAGAGAGAGAGAGAGAGAACCCCCTCAATTTAAAAAGAGAGAGAACTAAATTTTTCATCCTACCTAGTATCTATTAATGTCCCATTCTCAAGTACTTGCAGTTTTTGGAGGCCAAAATATTTTTAAATAAAAAATGGCAATGCTGCCCTCCCAGCTAAAAAGATCCCCTGCCCTTAGATTAAACGCATCAGAAACAAAAGCAATGTCTGCTGGATAAAATTATACAAAAAGATTTAATTTTGCACCAAGTGAGTGATTCCATCCAGCTATTAAATAAAACTCAGAAGTTCTTGTACAGTTTTAGGTTATCATTCAAATGGTGTTGTGCTCAATAACTAGATTATTAAAATAAACATTTAGCCTAGCTGAGAAAAGACAAGAAAATATACCTCTGATGTAGATAACCAAGTTGTGCTTAATATCTATATCTAAATTTGCAGGGCTAAAGCATATGCCAAGGCAACCGTTTTTCCACTTCTTGAAATATATAGGTTCAAGATGTAGACTGGGCATTATTTCAAGCCTGTAGGATTTACTTTGTTTTTACTAGAATACCAAGATTAACCACCCATAGAGACAAAAAAAATACTGGGTCTGGCTGCTCACAAAGCTTTTTTTTTTTTAATGTGCATAGTAACATAAGAATAAATGTATAAGTGTTACAGAAAACTATATCCAGGGATTACCAAAAGACCTCAGCCAAAATAGTTTCTGCTTTGTCAGTTGGTAGATACTATCTTGGATACGAGCCATCACTTAATTATAATTCTTTAAAAATACTATGCAAACTGCATTAAATTAAAGCAATAAAAGAAAAGGGATGGAAAAAAAACTTTGAATCACCTGCTTACAAATTAACTTTCCCTTAAATGATTATCTAGATGATGATGATGATGATGATGATGATGATGATGATGATGACATCATTTTATCTGGTCAGATATGGGAGATTCCATTCTATACCCTACAATGGAGGTCTCTGCGTTTGTGGAGCAGCAGAGGTAGAAGCCCTGACTCACATCCTATTTGATTGTTGCTTGTATAAGGGTGTGAGAGACATGTATCTTGGTCCATATACCAAATGAATGAACCGTTGGGATCCCCATATCAAAACAACTTAACTTTATGTGCAGCCAGAACCTCAAGATATCATTTAACACAGCACAGGACTTAAACAAAATAGTTTGGTTGAGATCTACAAATGTGGGACTGATTGGAGGAGATTGTAAGGGTGACACCGAAATATAATTTTATGTCGTTTTATTCTATTTTACATATTTATGTATTAAATTATATTGTATCTTATCCTATAACTATTGTATTTTACCTTACTCTTATTTTACCTTACTCTTATTTATTTTATTTTACTTTTATTTTAAATTGTTTGTATAGGATTTTATTGGTGATATGTGTTTAAACCTTGTGCTTTGATATGGCCTATAGGCTAAACAATAAATTATACATTACATATAGATAGATAGATAGATAGATAGATAGATAGATAGATAGATAGATAGATAGATAGAGATAGAGATAGAGATAGAGATAGAGATAGAGATAGAGATAGAGAGAGAGAGAGAGAGAGAGAGAGAGAGAGAGAGAGAGAGAGAGAGATGTATTTAGAGTTACAACCCCTGGTATGCCCAAATATGGGAGGAAGTCCACTGCTTCCATTCTCTGTCCATTGGCTCATCACAAGAGACCATTCAGACAGAAACCCAATATTTTTACTGTTGCCTTTGTTACATTTGTGTAATCAGCACAAATACAACACAGCACAAATACAACATCAGCACAAATACAACATAGATATAGAGATAGAGATAGAGATAGAGAGATAGAGAGAGAGAGAGAGAGAGAGAGAGAGAGAGAGAGAGAGGTAGGTAGGTAGGTAGGTAGATGATAGATAGATAGATAGATAGATAGATAGATAGATAGATAGATAGATAGATAGATCTAGCTGCCAAATCAACATGTAACTCAAATCAATGTGAAAAAAACAGATATTAAATGTAATAAATCATATTCCATCAGAAACAATTTCAAACAACCAAATCAAGCCAGATACAGTATAATCAAGATGGACATAAGACCCAAAACTTGAGATACTTCCAAAAGGCAGAGAAGGTCAGACCCATACGAAATGGTCCCCACAGTAGGCACAGCAAGAGGGAAAGTTCCTCTTTTGGGTCCAACCAGATGACACTATAAGATCAGATCTTCTTGAACAGGAGAAATAAACAGAGATAGGTAAACTCTAAAACAGGGCTTGTGCCGTGAAGAGAAACAACCAGCCACTTAAACTACATCCAGCATTCAATTCAGATCTAAGCAACTTTATCTAACAGGTGCCTTGAATAATCATCACTGCAGCTTTTCAGATTATTTTCTCACCCATCCCTCCCTAAGTGGCACTTCTTTGTTGGTGATGGTGGTGCCCTCAAGCCAGTGTTGACTCCTGGAGACATACCTGCAGTTTTCTTGGCAGTGTTTTCAGAAGTGATTTGCCATTGCTCCAGTGGTGGGTTTCAAAAAATTTTAGAACCTCTTCTGTAGGTGTGGCCTGCTTTGTGGGAGTGGATTGCTGGCCATGTGAGTGGGTGGGCATGGCCAACTTGTAAAATGTGGTGAAACTCACTTAACAACGCTCTTGCTTAGCAACCAAACTGTTGGATCAGGAACTCTGGCATTGAAGTGTGCAAGTCTTAAAGCTGTTAAGTTACTAGACCCTTGCACCCCTAACCCTTTAGGGAAAAAACCCTCAGGGGTGTTCAAACTTGACAGCTTTAAGACTTGTAGACTTCAACTCCCAGAATTCCTCCTCCAGTCATGTTGGCTCAGGAACTTTGACATTGAAGTGTGCAAGTCTTAAAGCTGTCAAGTTACAAGACCCTTGCACCCCTAACCCTTTAGAATAAAAACCTCAGGGGTGTTCAAACTTGACAGCTTTAAGACTTGCACACTTCAACTCCCAGAATTCCTTCTCTCGCTCTTCATTTTGATGATGTGCAGATGGACAGCGGGAGGGAGCTGGAACCAGTTCTAAATGGCATTGTAGATTTGTGGAACCTCTTCTATAGAAGAGGTTAGAACTGGCAGGAACCCACCCCTGCATTGCTCCTTCCTAGGGCTGAGGGAGAGTGACTTGTCAAAGGTGGGGCTAAAATTCATGTTCTCCCAGCGTTTAGCCAATTATGTTAACCTCCACATCAAACTAACTTTCGTAAAAGGCACCATGTCACGTAAAACAAAGTCATCAATGCAATTTGTGAATGTAGCATGAACAGAAGAATAATTATATTTAATTACCACCTTCTCCTTCCAAGAAGTGACACATCTCAGTGGGACTACATTCCAGATCCTCAGGGTCTTCTCCAAGTCCCCGCTGAAACTGGATATGGTCCATGAGATGTCCGGAACACCCACACAACGCATCCGGGCAGGTGGGTAGAGCTTCCTGCCGCCATCACTACCAGTTTGCCTGATCTGGGCCGAACCGGAGAAACCCACTTCTGATGGTCATGAACTCCTGAGTCACTTCAAGTTATAACCATTATCATTTAGGTAATTTTATAACAGATTTTCTATCAAAAATCATCTTTGTAATATAACAAAAATTAAAATTATAGGTAATCTTTTTCAGTACTGCAATTTGCTAAACTTTCTTAAAACATCTGAACCACCCATATCACACAAGATAATAACATACAGAGAAATAAATAAATGGGCTAGAAGGTATTTATCAAATTTGTAGCAAAACCAATAGTGCCATTTCCTTGTTAGTAACTTTGAATTTATGTTTTGAATTTATAACTACTTTTAAAATTGTTTCCTTCATATTTGAGAAATGAAACCCAGATGAACGCGGAGCCAGTTGCCAAATTAAATCCAAACCTTCGTTTTTGTTTTAGATTAATAATCCAACTCCCAAATGCCCTTAAGACAATCCTGGTTTAGGATCCCATCCAATTCCAGTGTACAGTTTTTAGATACAATGTCAGACAGTCTAAAGTTAGTCCACAAATTTATGAACAATACTAAAATGAAACAGGTGTGTTTCACACACCTTCCGCTCTTGGTTTTCCCCTCGGGCAGTTTTTCAGCAATCCAGATTGGAGCAGAAGGAGGAGGCTTCTCAACTGCTTTTATAATGTTCATGGGAAGGTCCCTATCTAGAATATAGAACAGTGATGGCGAATGTTTTTCTGCTTGGGTGCCAAAAGGGTGCATGCACATACACGATAGCGTGCATGTCTGTGCCCACACCCATAATGCAATGCCCTCCCCCCTACATATGCGCGCACAACCCCCCCTGCACTCCCTCCCCCACGCATGCGTCCAGGCCTCACTGAAGCCTCCAGACTTCCAGTAGGCCCGTTGCGCCATTCTTCGCTCTCCCCAGGCTTCAGGAAAGCCTCCTGAAGTCCAAGGAGGGCAAAAAACGGCCCAACGGCCTACCGGAAGTTCCGAAGCAAGCTTCCAGTTCGCCCATTGGGCCCTTTTCCGCCCTCCTCAGGAGGGCAAAAAACAGCCCAACGGGAAAACCAGATTTTATTTTCGAATTTCCAGTAGGCCCATTGGCCCCGTTTTTCACCATCCACAGGCTCTGGAGGCTTTCCTGAAGCCAGGGGAGGGCAAAAATGGCATCTCCCACCCTTCTGAAGACCAAAAATCAGCTGGCCAGCACACGCATGTACGCTGGAGCTGACATACGCCTCATGTGCCCTCAGATATGGCACGCGTGCCATAGGTTCACCATCACGGATATAGAACATAGAAACAGAGGGGTGACAGGGATATCAGAGGTCTTCTAATCCAACTTGCTGCTCAACACCAGTGACTTTATACCCATGATGGTGAACCTATGGCACGCGTGCCGGAAGTGACATACAGAGCCATCTCTCCAGACACGCAAGCCGTATCCCATTGCATTTCCGGGTTCCGGCACACCGGCCAGCTGGTCTTCATGTATCCGGGAGTGCCGGAAACTAGATCAGCCGCCCAGCGCACATGCGCGCACCAGGAAGATGGTCTTTGCACGCACACATGCCAGAAACCAGAAGAGGAGGTGGCCAGATGGCTGATCTTCTGGTTTCCGACATGCACACACACACGCACACATCGCACACATGCCCCTGTTTTGGTACTCAGTGCCGAAAAGGTTCGTCAACACTGATTTATATCATCCCAGTCAAATGGTTATCCAGTCTGTTCTTCTTGTCCTGCTATTTGGTGCTTTTGAGAATAAATATGCCCCTTCTTCTCTGTGATAGCACCTCAAGTATTATAAGGCAGCTGTCACGTCACCCCTGGTCCTTCTCTTTGATAGATTAGATTTAGAGATCTCCCTCACCGATTCATTATACAATTTCAGACCCGTGATGATCTTTGGTGTTCTTCTCGGCACACCTTGTAAAATTCCAGAAGGTCACATTTTCGTGCTCACCCTAAATGGACATAGCATTCAAAGTGTGGCTTATTAGTGCGGTATAAAGTGGTATTATCACTTCTTGTGATCTTGATGCTATCCCTCCGTTGAGGAGTTCTACAGCGTCCTTCTTCCTCTTGAGCTGATGACTCAGTGTGAGTTAAAGTTTCCACAAAAATTGTCAAAGGCCCACCCCACCCCACCCAAAAAAACCAAATGCATACCTAAACATAACAGGGTTGACCCTTACACTGACTGCCTCAGGTGACAGATGGCGAGCCTGTGGTAGCGGCAGACAAAGGCATAATTGTATTGGCCCTGATCCACAAACTAGGCTTGAATTCCTGCTTGGAGATTGCCCTGAACTGGCCATAGAATGTTTTCCAAGACTAATAGTTAGTTTATTGTAAGAACTATCTGTAGCTTTTCACGATTGAAACAGTTACTCTCCACACATATTATGGCCTACAGCTGAGAAATTTAGCGTCTGTATTCTTTAGACAAAATCATGTGCTGGTTTCTATATATTTCCCCTCTGACCTTTGGTAGAATTGGTTACACTTGGTTTAGGCTGTGAAAGTGAGAGTAGAATACATCCTTTGTTTTCCTTAAATTGCCCCAGAGATCTTCAGCTTTACAGGACATGAAGGCCGCCTGTGGAACTTCATGTAAATAGATGCTGGTATTTTGGTAGTTATCTAGCTGGTGATATGAATTCTGTGTCAGACTACAAGGTTCCCTTAAATGATCAAATGAAGTAAAGATAATGTTAAGTGTAAGCAGAGGGACGTGGTGGCTCAGTGGCTAAGTCGCTGAGCTTGTCGATAAGAAAGGTTGACAGTTCGGCAGTTTGAAGCCCTAGCACCGCATAATGGAGTGAGCTCCTGTTACTTGTCCCAGCTTCTGCCAACCTAGCAGTTCGAAAGCACATAAAAATGCAGGTAGAAAAATAGGGACCACCTTTGGTGGAAAGGTAACAGCGTTCCGTGCGCCTTCGGCATTTAGTTATGCCGGCCATATGACCACGGAGATGTCTTCGGACAGTGCTGACTCTTCGGCTTTGAAGCGGAGATGAGCACTGTCCCCTAGAGTCGGGAACGACTAGCACATATGTGTAAGGGGAAACTTTATCTTTAACTGTAAGCAAGAGTCTAGAAAAGATGAGGATGTTTTGCTTGATACGCCTTATGTTACTCATAGTGGTGTTGGAGTACCTTAAATTGATCAAGTTAATGATGTCATTTTCCTATTATTCATGTGTTGTATAGCAATAGCACTTAGATACTGCTGTACAGTGCTTTACAACCCTCTCTAAGAGTCAGCATATTGCCCCTAACAATTTGGGTCTTCATTTTACCCACCTCAGAAGGATGGAAGGCCAACTCAACCTTATAATAGCTGCTGTGTAAAAAACAGAGATTTAAAATGTTGATGGGGCTGGAGATTCATAATACAAACTCCTCTCATATGATCCTCCCAAAGAGGCATGCCCTTGTGTATTGTTAATATTGTTTTAAAGAGGCGGGATTAAAAATAGATTTTCTTGTATGAAATTTGAGGCAAAAAGTGGGTCCGAAAAAGATTGAAAGTACTTGTGGCTGTTCAAATAAAACACTATAGTACTGCAGCTCATCCTTGGTTATGTGGTACGCAAATACAATACAATACAAGAGAGCAGATAAAAGCAACCTAAGTTTGTAAAGATAATATTAGGAAGCCTAATGTGGTGAAAATGTAGACTTGGAGGGGGAGACCTAGGTTCCTGTTTGACGTCATCTGCAGAGGTTCACTTAGTGGGCGTAAAAGTCTTGCATAGTTGGATATAAGTGAATCACAGAATAAAAATATGCACCATACTGCTAAACCTAACAGGAACATAGATTAGTTTGCAGTTGAAATGGTATATGGCTATGCCAACTTTTATTTCTGAAATCCATTATGAATTTATCATTACCTGAAAATGTTCAATAGTGATTTTGTTATGCAAAAAATGAAGCATTAATTCTGTAAAGTTAGGGGAAACACTTCTATATTCCTTATGCCTTTTTTCTCATGATTGGATGGGGTTGTAGCAGTGGTGGGATTCAGCCAGTTCGCACCTATTCGGGAGAACCAGTTGTTAACTTTCCAAGCAGTTCAGAGAACCGGTTGTTGGAAAAAAAATCTCCTTTTGTTTTTTTCCACTTTACAGGGCTAATCCTGTAAGGAAGGCAGGAAGGAAAAATATGAAGCATTAATTCTGTAAAGTTAGGGGAAACACTTCTATATTCCTTATGCCTTTTTTTCTCAGTTCTCATGTGAAAGAAATTAGATATTCATCGTCTAGAGATGCACAGCCTATCTATGTGTTGAATTTTCATGAGACGAACAAGATGGGTATTATATGTTATTAAAAACAAGTAATGGGATGAAATTTGCTGCAGGAATGCTGGGCTGAACTAGGCATAGAGAGACAGACAGAGAAAAATAGATAGCAGATTAACAGAGTTGGAAGGGACCTTGTTGGTCATTTAGTCCAACCCCTGACCCAAGCAGGAGACCCTACACCATTTCTGACAGTCCAATCTCCTTTTGAAAGCTTCCAGTGATAAAGCTCCCACAACTTGTGATGGCAAGCTGTTCAATTGGTTGTTTGCTCTCCCTCTTTCAATGCACTCAATGTTATAGTGATAGATAGATAGATAGATAGATAGATAGATAGATAGATAGATAGATAGATAGATATAGATAGATAGATGAGAGAGAGAGAGAGAGATAGGGATAGATAGATAGATGAGAGAGAGAAGGATAGATAGATAGATAGATAGATAGATAGATAGATAGATAGATAGATAGAAGAGAGAGATGATAGATAGATAGATAGATAGATAGATAGATAGATAGATAGATAGATAGATAGATAGATAGATGGATGGATGGATGGATGGATGGATGGATGGATGGATGGATGGATGGATAGATAGATAGGAGAGAGATGATAGATAGATAGATAGATAGATAGATAGATAGATAGATAGATAGAGATAGATAGATAGATAGATAGATAGATAGATAGATAGATAGATATAGAGATAGATAGGTAGGTAGGTAGGTAGGTAGGTAGGTAGGTAGGTAGGTAGATAGATAGATAGATAGATAGATAGATAGATAGATAGATAGATAGATAGATAGATAGATAGATAGATAGGAGAGAGATGATAGATAGATAGATAGATAGATGATAGATAGATAGATAGATAGATAGATAGATAGATAGATAGATAGATAGATAGATAGATAGATAGGAGGGAGGGAGGGAGAGGGAGAGACAAAGAGACAGAGGCAGAGTCTTTTTCTAATGAAGTATGGTTGCAACATTTATGGACAAATACACAGACATGCAAATATCAGCAGCACATTCAAATCCTCAAGAAATCTTGGGCATTTACGTTAAGTTGTGTGAGCATTTACCACTCCCAGTAATCCTTGTTTGTTGGAATAGGTCCGGAGCTGTTTTGGGTGGGATTTTCCTCTCCTTGGTGAATGCTGCACTGTTCAGCTTCAGGAGAGATCAGCCAACACTCTTGGATGCCATTCTGCATTTCAGCACTTCCCCTCCCACCCTCCCCCTCCCCCCCCGGTGGTCTCACGGACATTATCAAGCCACACCTTAGGTTTACCCTTGGTGGTTACTCTCATCTGCTCTTCTCACCCTTACCATTTAGTGTGGGAAGGATTTGCACACTGACTTCCCATCTATACTGGGATAAAGTGGTCTTCTTCAACCTGTCACCCCACAAGGCTGCTGGGACTGCAACCCCTCACATTCCCAGTTAGCTCTTGGAGATGTGGGAGGATGCAGTCCCAAACCATTTACAGCACACTAGGTCTGGAAAGGCTATGAAAAGTATGGGTGCTTTATTTCATTGTTGGTCATTAAATAATATGGTCTTAAATAATAAATGATTGGATGGGGGTGTAGATGAAAAGCTGAAATGCAGGTGAATTCATGCGTAATGTTTCACTCCCTTCATTTAATAAAGCTTATAAAAAAATGAATATGGGACTTTTTATGTATGTTTGAGCCAAAGTTTTTCAAGAATACTGAAAACATTTAAAGTGGTACTATCTCAATATGAGCATTGATATAGCATTAATGATGATAATATGACAATATTATTGATCCTAACATAATAAACATCTAGGGATGCAATGGCTCAGTAGCTAAGATGCTGAGCTTGTCGATCAGAAAGGTCAGCAGTTCGGCAGTTTGAATCCCTAGCGCTGGGTAATGGAGTGAGCTCCTGTTACTTGTCTCAGCTTCTGCCAACCTAGCAATTCGAAAGCACATAAAAAATGCAGGTAGAAAAATAGGGACCACCTTTGGTGGGAAGGTAACAGCGTTCCGTGCACTTTTGGCATTTAATCGTGCCGGCCACATAACCATGGATACATCTTCAGACAATGCTGGCTCTTCAGCTTTGAAACGGAGATGAGCAATGCCCCCTAGACTCGGGAACGACTAGCACATATGCGCAAGGGGAACCTTTACATTTTAATAAACATCAGTCATGTTTAGAGGGGATATCAGTTATCAGTATTAGTTTGAAAAACTGTTTCTCTTTTCATGAACTGCACAACCAGAATGATTCATCTTCCTTTACATGTATATCTTTTTTTAAATATTTATTTTGTTTTATTTACAAGAGTAAAATACTAACAAAAGGGAGGGGGGAGAGAAGATACATCCAACACTAACAACAAAAAGAAAAAAACTATGTACAAAAAAGAAAAAAGCTATGACCCAAATGTCAAATAAATCTAACATTAAACATAAAGAGTCCATGTTGGCTAAATTCTGAAAAGAAAATTTTAAAAAATGTGACGGATTCTCCACCACCACCACCCTTTACATATTGGGTCTGCAAATAGTTCTAAGCTTTCCCATCCTTACTTAATAAAAATGCAAAAATAAATAAATAAATAAATATTCCAGAAGGGAAAATTTCTAATAATCAAATTGACCCAACATCTAATGCAGTGTTTCTCAACCTTGTCAACTTGAAGATGTCTGGACTTCAACGCTCAGAATTCCCCAGCCAGCTGGCTGGGGAATTCTGGGAGTTGAAGTCCAGACATCTTCAAGTTGACAAGGTTGAGAAACACTGATCTAATGATTACCAATAGAGATATATATGAAAAATAGGGGGGAAATCAACATTAAACCAAACATTACGCTAATCTTCAAAATCTTCAGTTAACCATCTGTCATTGTATTTAACACATAGAAAGTCTACAAATGCCATCCAGTCTCTTATAAAGTTGTTCAGTCTCTTGTCTCTAATAAAGGTAGTTAATTTTACCATCTCTGATAATTCAGTCAATTTTAAAATTCATTCTTCAACAGCCAGCATCTCTTTTCCTTTCCAATGCTCAGGAAGTACAATCCAGTCACCTCATAAAGATATGTGTACATCTTTTTTAATAAAATCAAATTTGTACTCTTTTGCGAGGTGACCTTTTAATGTCATTGTCATAATTCAAGTAGCGTACGCCAGCCTGTTTGGTATCTTCCGGTGGATATAAGTCTTCAAAGACTTCAGAACTTTAATGTTCCTAATGAATTCTGTATCAGTTGATATACTAAACTATACGCAATATAACTCAACAATTCAGTAATCGCTGAGAGTTTCAAACTGTCTTGCTAGATTTCTGTATTCTTGAATTCTCTCAGAGTAATACAGGCTCAAAAGCAGAAATTAAAAGATGTTACGTGTACTAGAAATTACTGAGGAAAACCACTTCCTACCAACACAAGGATTCAAGCTACTAGCCTCAAATTCAAATTTTACATCTCCTTTTCCCATCCTTAAAACATAACTGCTCATTTCTCACTGGAAGAGATTGATTCCTGTGTAGTATAATTGCAACCAACTAAGATTCCATTTTTGCCAGTTCTGACCTTGTCAACTCTTGGTTTCTTTCAACAAGAAGCTTTCATTCTCCAGATGCTGTGAGTGTACAATTCTGATCGCTCCTGAACTCTTCCATATAACTCTACTGTCCTTCACATTATAATAAACCTTACTGATATCAGCTCACTGATCTCAATCAGGTATTTCTGAGATACACGGTCCGTTTAAAAGTTCTCCCTTAAGAAACTCCATTAATACAATTGAATGAGTTCAGAGGTATTTCATGAGAAGAGTCCTCCACTCCTCTGCTCACAACAGAATCCCTTATGCCACCAGGCTCGAAATTTTGGGCTTGAACAACCTGGAACTACGCCGCCTACAGTATGACCTAAGCATAGTACACAAAATTGTCTGCTACAACGTTCTACCTGTCAATCACTACTTCAGCGTCAACCTCAATAATACTCAAGCAAACAATAGATACAAACTCAAGGTAAACTGCTCCAAACTCAATTGCAGAAAATATGACTTCAACAACAGAGTGGTCAATGCCTGGAATGTTCTACCCGACTCTGTTGTTACATCCTCAAACCCCCACAGCTTCAACCTCGAACTGTCTACTGTGGACCTCACCCCATTCCTAAGAGGTCCGTAAGGGGCCACACATAAGCGCACCAGCATTTCTACAGTCCCTTTATTTGTACTCATTTCCTTTGTTCATGTCCATGTTTATTCTTATACCTGTTATCTGGTACATGTTTGACAAACCAAATAAAATAAAATAAATGCAAGTTGCACAATTTCAAACCCTTGATCTTGAGGCCACAATGAAAAGCTGTGAAGACCTTGTCGAACAGCGCCAGCGGTAACCTTTATTAGTTGAAACAAATCAGAACGTTGTCCTTAGCTTGTCCTTGGTGATATGATCTTCTGCTTAAATTTAAATCAGTCTTGTTGGGAGTGTTGACTTTTCTAAAATATTCAGAGGAAGGAAATTCCTTTCCATTCTTAGTTTTATTATGGATTTACCAGGTTTAATTTGGGCATCTGAGCTCTATGACTATCTTCTTTCTCTGAACATTTTCAGTCAGGGTAATATAAGGCTTAATCTAGTCTTCATGGCATTGGGCCATAAATTTCAGTAAATCAACCCATCTTCAACTGATAAGTCTTCAACCATCCAATCACACGGCGGTCTAAAAGTTAGTTAAATATAACAGAAATTACGAACATTTTCTGTTCCAGCGTAAAGACATCGCCAAGGAATGGGATATCGCACAGAAATCTATGCCAGAAAAGGACCCTGCCTATTACAATTTGTATAACAAATGCAAGTTGTATTGTACGCATTGTTTACCTATGAGCTAAGTCGGTAGTCAGGAATTGTGTCTGGTGTATTTGTGTACGTAGTTTCTGTAACCAAAAGAAGATCTGTCTGTAGTTTCTCATTCGCAGTGCAGCTGTTCATATGAATGGATTTTATGGTGTGTTGTCCATGCGAATGATACATTTTTCAAAACTCTATAACTTCCTCCCTTAGGTAGGCAACATTTAATGTGTCATCTTCCTTAAAGCTTCCCTCTGGACTGTTGAGATACATATAGGATTGTGGTGTTTTTTCCCCGCCAGGAGCTCATGTAGATGTACAGTATATGAAAGGCTCCTCTTCCCACCCTTTTTAATATGGAGGCTGGGTTTTTATATGCAGAAGACAACCTTGCTGACATTGATTTTCCAATCAACTTATTTTCCAAAGCACCAGAAGGCAAGGCAAGAAACAATGGATGGAAACTAATCAAGGAGCGAAGCACACTAGAACAAAGGAGAAACTTCCTAACAGTGGGGACAATTAACCAGTGGAACAGCTTGCCTTCAGAAGTTGTGGGTGCTTCATCACTGGAAATTTTTTTAAGGAGACACTGGATAGCTATTTGTCTCAAATTGAATACGGTCTCCTGCCTGAGCAAGAGGCTGGACTAGGAGTCCTCCAAGGACCCTTCCAGCTCTATTCTGATTGATTGATGACAAGCAGCATTTAATGATAACTGAAGTAGTAAATGATGTTACCTCTAGCAATTCTCTTTTCCCATTGAACTAACTCTGTTGCATGATGCAGGAGTTACTTTGTATTAACTCCTCTTTTTCTAACCCAATACTTTTCCAGCTGTATGATTACAACTTACAGAAACAGAAAATCCAGACTATATAAGTTTTTCTTTGTCATGTTCATATACGGTACACACACAACACACACACACACACACGCATTGTGTCACAACCCCTGGTATGCCCAAATATGGGAGGGAGCATACTGCTTCCCTTTTCTGTCTATCGGCTCACTCTGGGAACCATCCAGGCAGAAAGCCATTTTTTTTATGTTGCCTTGTTACATTTGTGTTGCAATCAGCACAATTGCAACACACACACATACACACACCCGTGTGTGTGGGTGTGTGTGTCTGTGTCTGTGTGTCTGTGTGTGTCTGTGTGTATATATACTGTATGTTCCAGCATAATTCTGGAACGCCTCAAGCAATTTCAACCAAACTTGGTACACAGATGACTTACTCTCTGAAAACAAATACTATGGGGGTAAGACACCCCTAACACTCCTCGGGGTGTGTGTTCTGTTATGATACAGCCTGTTGTGCCTTAAAATGGCTTCTACTGTACAGGGCAGTGGAGTCGCCATGGTAACAGCTTCACAGAACTCCACAAGGGGGCTCTCTCTGGTAAAGGAGAAAATCCAGCATGAAAAATTATGTTTGGTCCAGACATTTCCCCCCTATAAATAAATACCCAGGCAATGCCGGGTTATCACCTAGTACCAAATAAAATCAAGATATGGTTATTTTCAATTTCCTTCTCACATTACCCTCTTTCTCAGGACAGTGCAGTCTTTTCAGAAAGTTGCTGGGAAGGAAATTCCTTGCCTGCAGAGATGCACAAAGTCTGTTGTGTGGATGAAACATTCAGTTGCATGCATGGGTTAGAGAAAGGCAAGAAACTTTCCATATTCTGCACTTTCTACGTCAACTGGTTGGCCAACTGATTTAAAAGTGAAAAACAATGGCTGTGAAGCCAGGCTTCCTCGCTCCCTTGCAGTCAAGAGATCAGGCAGAAGGGGCTGGTCCTATATTGGACTGCTCGGCCAGCTGTAACCAAACTGATCACTGTTCCTGCTGGGTCACAAGATTGTTTCATGCACCATGAATTGTCTGGATGGAAGATTTGCCTTCATTTTCCAAAGCATAATGCTACTTTTGGGAGGAATAGAGAGGGTTGTCTATGAAATAGCAACAGTGGTGGGTTGCACTTACCTTCACTACTGGTTCTCTGATCATGCATGCGCACATTCTGTTCGCTCGCGCACCTGACTCACGCTGCGCGTGCATGCACAATCCACCACCCCTGCAACAACCAGATGATTGTCGGGGCTCGTGCAGGCACCGCACACATGTGCACATGTGTAATTTGCCTTTTGCCGTAAAAACAGGTATAGGGTGCGGACGAGCCAATAGAGCCACCATACCAGTTCACTGTCAGCTGCTCTGGGCCGCTACTGGTTCAACCGAACCGGGCCGAACCGGCAGCAACCCACTTCTGGATGGCGGCCTCAATGTGTGGACACTCCCTAGCAGACAATGTGGGTTTCTTTGCACTGGGTTAAACAGGTTGTGTGGCAACCATTATTTGTTATAGAAATTCAACGCTATGTTTGCCAAGACTTATTAAACTCAAATCTGTCTTAAGATTCATGATGCTTTATAGCTGATGATGGCTTTACATACCTGAACATATAATTTCTTCTTTGTGTGAGGTATAAAACAAAAAGAAACAGTTAACCACCCCAACGAAAATGTGGCGAATCCTACAAAATCAGGTTGGAATTATCTAGTATCAGTGACCAATTATTTGCTTTAGTTATAAGCATCTTGGCAGCAACTGGAATGAGAATTTTGAGAATCTGCCTCCTTAGCAAAATAAAATGCTTGATTGGTTTTGGAAACGGGAGAAGACCACAATTAAAAAACCTGTGAAGGGGGATTACTGCTATTTTTTTTTTTACCCACTGCTTTTCCTTTCTAGGTAAAAAGTCAAAGGGAAGGAGTTTGAGCTTTGCCCGATTTATACTTATCTGCAAAACACACTCAGATGAAGTTTGAAAGACAGAAACAAATAGCATGTTTAACCTTAAGAGCCGCTTGGGGCTTTTTGCTAATCTCAACCTGCCGCAGAGTTGAAAGTGGAAGACTTTGAAACGGTTTTACAAAAATATTTACTTTTTATTAAAATTAGGACTGTAAGAGATTAACATAGATTCCCCTTTCCCTTTCCCTTTTAACCTTGCAAACAGTTTAGTCATGGAGGGTGGCAGGTCAACATGTTCTGTTGTATTTATCTGATAGCGGGAGAACAAACTTCAAATATGCCAAGGGCTCTGCTCTAGTCAACCCGCCTCTCTCTTAATTAAGAATAACAGTCTGTTCCCAAAGAAATGGGACCAGCAGATACTTCTTAGGGGGACAAAATAACCGTATTTTAATATTATACAGAATTTCACTTCTCTTCAAATCAGGGGTGGAATTCAGCCGGTTTGGAACGGTTTGATCGAACCGGTTCGCTCCAACGATGGCCCGCCCGCCCAATCCTTGTGCTTTACTTACCTATATCCTCTTGGCTGATTCACATGGCAAAGCAAATTGCTATGCCTCAGCTGTGTTACTCCCCAAGAAGTAAACATGGAAGGTAAGTTTTGGTAAAACTGTTCACGCATGGCAGCACACGTCAGGTGCAGGCGCGAGCAAAGCGAACACACAAGCGCAAAATCCGTGATCACTGAACCGGTTGTTAAACAGCAGGATCCCACACTGCTTCAAATTATCTAGGAACTCCGTGAAATGACTCCAGGGTGCTAACACTTATAACATCCTAAGTAAGCTTAGTTGTGCTTTCACTGTAACAGTGTTCTGTGCGCCTTCGGCATTTAGTCATACCAGCCACATGACCACAGAGACGTCTTTGGACAGCGCTGGCTCTTCGGCTTTGAAACGGAGATGAGCATCGCCCTCTAGAGTTGGGAACAATTAGCACATATGTGCGAGGGGAACGTTTGCCTTTACTACAACCCACATTTATATGTGAACTCATCCATACATGTAAATATCTTGTTCCTGACCTCAGTGCTTACGTACATAGATTCCACAGACTTAAATCTGTTGAAACACACATTAGCTAATTTTCTTTGCTAGTTTTATGAGCCCACTGACCTTTCTGTCACTTCTCTATCTTTGTTAACTTCCTGATCATCAACCTGAGTTTTCTTGCCCTGTATAAATAGCAATGTTTCTCAGCATGTGAGACATGTTTGTCCTCTTGTTTAATAACATGTCCGCAGGCTTCTCAGGGTGGAGGGAGATTGAAGTGGATTTCAAGTGTCCTTGTATATACTCTGAGCCATTCTTTTCAAAAGCTTATTAAGGTCAAGCAATACGTTCACTCTCTTCAGACCATTCATCCCATTCCAGGATATTGCTTTTTCTTTTTTCTTAAAGTGTTATTTTATGTGGGATTTCTCTGCATTCTGGTGACATCTGCTTTTGCTTACCTTCATAGCTTGCAGTGCTGTGCTCGGTCTGCCTAGACTCCATTTCTGCCTGCTGTCAAATATTTGATTGCAAATTCCTCTAAAGAATGTGCTTTCTTCAATGCCTGCATTTATTGTAAGTTCACACTTAACATCTATGATCCAGTCTTCATGTCTTTAGCTCTTCATCTTCCGCTTGATAGATTACCCCTATAAATTTTCTCAGAGCCCTCCTTTTTCATTGTTTTCTCAAATTTATTCTGCTATCACGTTTCTCCTTAGCATGTTATTTACAAATGGGCAAGTTGTTTAAAACACACTGACTATAGTTCTTATGTACTTATAGCTACATCCTGTCCCCACAGCACTTTCATTTAACATACAACACAATAGCAGAGTTGGAAGGGACCTTGGAGGTCTTCTAGTCCAACCTGCCCGCCTAGGCAGGAAACCCTGGACCATTTCAGACAAATGGCTATCCAACATCTTCTTAAAGACTTCCAGTGTTGGGGCATTCACAACTTCTGGAGGCAAGCTGTTCCACTGATTAATTGTTCTAACTGTCAGGAAATTTATCCTCGGTTCTAAGTTGCTTCTCTCCTTGATTAGCTTCCACCCATTGCTTCTTGTTCTACCTTCAGGTGCCTTGGAGAATAGTTGACCCCCTCTTCTTTGTGGATATTGGAACACTGCTATCATGTCTCCCCTAGTCCTTCTTTTCATTAAACTAGAACATCTACATTGCTCTGTTCTTAACATGCCAATGGAGCCATAAACAACTAAAGTAAGTCTTTCTTGAACATTAGTACTGACTAGAAACTTGTCTAGTCACATGTAATTGAGGAAAGAAACTAGGATTCTGACCTAAGCTTTCCCAAAAAGCACAAAACAGATTCCTGGTCCCGACAAAACCCCTTTTATTAAACAAATGTGAATTCCTCTCATTCACATTCAGCAAAGGCCCTGGCAAACAGTCTTTCAAAGGAGTATTCATGACTACAGACCTTATCTATCTTGGGAATCTGCCATGTAAATATTTTCCAAATGAGGTGCTGTGCAAGGAAAGGCTGGGCACAGAGTCCCTGAGATTCAGGGACAGATATTCACACTCCTGAAATGAATCTAACAACCGAACAAACAAATTGTTTCCTGCAAAAGCCCCCTCCACTTTCGCTCCTCTTTTATTTCCTATGGGAGGGGCCAATCACAGGTGGGTTCCTACCAGTTCGCACCTATTCGGTAGAACCGGTTCGTCAAATCTACTGAACCGATTAGAAGAGGTTCCACCAGTGGACCCGGAAAGCAGGCCACACCTACAGAAGAGGTTCCAAATTTTTTTGAAACCCACCACTGGTCCTTGGATATGATTATTCTACACTATCATGCTCCTATTTATAAAACTCAGTGCCTCTGTGAAAGGTAAGGATGACTACTGCGTTTGTGGTGCAATCAGAACATTCCATGTGTTGAAGTTGTTTTAACGCAAACCAAAGATGCCTTTTAAAAAACAAGTTTACATCATATTCTTATGCATGCCAGTGCTGTGTGTGTGAGGTAATTTAAGGTGGTTCTGACAAGTGTCGCCGGCATCTTCATATCTGGTCACATGGGCAGCAAGCCACTCCCATCCGGTCACATGGGTGGCAAGCCACTCCCACAAAGGAGGCCACACCCACAGAGTAGGTTCGAACAATTTTTGAAACCCACCACTGGAGCCAATCATCTTCCACCTGTAATTTTACTCCCAAGTCTACCCTGATTTCTGAGTTGTTCTTTTCTTCTGGCAGCTCTGCGCATGCGCATGCTGGGAACAGGCTCCAGCTGTTCCTCTGCCTCACTGCTGTCAATTCCCTAGGCACCTGATGACTGCCAGACAACCTTGGGCCCGTCTCTGCCTTCAAAGCAGAACTCTCGTCTGATCCTCCCCCAGCCTCCAGGACTGGGCGATGCTCCTCCCCAACCTCCTCACCATCTGACTCTGTTGCCAGCTCCACTGGCTGCTGGCAGGCCACAGCAACTAGGCACTTTTTTTCCCAATTAACCCTAACCACAAGTGCTTTTTATTTTTGTTTTGCTTATTACCTTGGTTTCATACAGAACCAGATTAATTCCCAGGAGGGTTATGTTTGCATCTATGGAAAGACACTGTGGTTACTCACCAAGTTTCTGGAAAGAGAAAAAAGGCAAAATTTGGAATGCTGTGGAACCTTCATGTGAAAAAATTTCTGGCCAGATAAATTAGTCAGAGGTTTTACGTGTATATTTGGTCTCAAATCTAAAACGTACTCTATTGGCATAAGGAACTGGCAGAAGGATACACATTATTATTATTTGGGAAATAGCCTAAAACCTATAAATAGCCGGTAAAATTGTTAGGTGGAACAACCTCTCAATGAGAGCAGCCTCTTTCTTGGTATTGTAAATAATTCTACAAGATTTGAATGCTATATCTAATTTCTCATCAGGACATTTGAAAAGGAATCATAACGAACAGCAGCGAGACAAGGAATTTATTTGATTTCTCCACTTTTATCAGCCGTTTACAGTGAGATAGGAACATGGGAAATTGCCTTTCATCAGAGTGTATAAGAAATCCATGTTCTTAGTTGGTGTAGCCTTATAAAAGTATTGTCTAGTTACAAATTCTGAATGTTGAATCTAATCAGGCACCTTTTACCAGAGGTGGTATTCTACCATTTGGACTGGTTAGTCCGAACTGGTAGTGGAAATTGTGGGTGGCTCCGCCCACCCGCCCCAACTCTACTGCATCCCATTTATTGTTTTTTTAGAGCCGAGGTGGCGCAGTGGTTAAATGCAGCACTGCGGGCTACTTCAGCTGATTGCAGTTCTGCAGTTCGGCTGTTCAAATGTCACCGGCTCAGGGTTGACTCAGCCTTCCATCCTTCCGAGGTGGGTAAAATGAGGACCCAGACTGTGGGGGTGATATGCTGACTCTGTAAATCACTTAGAGAGGGCTGAAAGCCCTATGAAGTGGTATATAAGTCTAACTGCTATTGCTATATGTGTCTGTCAGAATATTCAGCCAGTTCTGACAGGTTCTGGAGAACGGTAGTGGAAATTTTGAGTAGTTTGAAGAACCAACAAACAGGCTGGCCCCACCCCCTCTGCCTCCCAGCTGATCGTCTTTTGTTGCTCTGAACAGGAGAACGTAATTGTAAGGCAGGTTAGTGGCAGGGGTGGGTTCCTGCCGGTTCTAACCTCTTCTATAGAAGAGGTTCCACAAATCTACAGTGGCTTTTAGAACCAGTTCCAGCTCCCTCCCCCTGCCCGTCCACACATCATCAAGATGAAGAGCAAGAGGAGGAATTCTGGGAGTTGAAGTCCACAAGTCTTAAAGCTGTCAAGTTTGAACACCCCTGGGTTTTTTTTTTCTAAAGGGCTAGGGGTGCAAGGGTCTTGTAACTTCACAGCTTTAACACTTGCACACTTCAATGCCAAAGTTCCTGAGCCAACAAGACTGGAGGAGGAATTCTGGGAGCTGAAGTCCACAAGCCACTCCCACCCGGTCACATGGCCAGCAAGCCACTCCCACAAAGCAGGCCACACCTACAGAAGAGGTTCTAAAAAATTTTGAAACCCACCACTGGTTAGTGGGGTGGGGAGGGAATGAGGATTTTGCAGTATCTTTCCCCTGCCACGCCCACAAAGCCACACCACACCCACAAAGCCACGCCCACAGAACCGGCAGTAAAAAAAAACTTGAATCCCACCACTGGTCTGGGTGGGTGAGTGTGAGTGGGTGGGTGTGGGTGTGAATAATTACATCAATGCTTTCTGAATACAGCCAGAATTGAAGATCAGGTGCGTTGATTCATGCTGATCAGTATTTGTAGAATATTGGAGTTATTCCAGCCCAAAACACATAGCTATTCGATTACTGTCCTGGGAATATCTGAAGCAGCCTTACATTCTTTATGAAATACATAGAGCTGCTGTTTTGTCTTATTCCAGATTTTCAACATGCTCAAAGGTGAAGAGATGAATAATATGCTGGGTTTCTCTCTACCCCTACCCACTAAAACAATTCTAAAGCTAATGTTTTACCCTTCCACAACTATGGTTATGGATTGGAAAGTTTATCTGAAACAGTGGTTCCTAGGAAAGAAGGTTTTCTTCTAAAATTGTAGCTGGATGTTAGCCAAGGCCGTTCTGACTCATTTGGAATCGAGATGCCATTCCCAACAGCTGTAGACTGTATCATAATTTTAGATAAAAAATGATATTTGCTTTAGTAACCAGTAATGTGTTAAATATGTCCAGTATCAACTGCTTAAGACTTCTTCCTTTTTTCTGTAGAATATCTGCTTTTCTTAAAATTATAAGGAAACATTAAGATTAGAATCACATTTTGCTGTGGGGAGGGTGGAATCCTGGCTGCTAAAAAACTAATCTAGTTTCCCCTCCTGATGTACCATAGTAATATCTAACAAAAGAAGTTTTGCAACATTATTCAGTTTTCCCAAACTGATTGTCTGGCCATTTCTAAGAGTGGCCATAATCATTCATAATATATATAAAAATGACTGTGTGTGTGCATGTGTGTGTGTGTGTGTGTGTTCCAGCATAACTCTGGAACACCTCCAGCAATTTGGTAAACAGATGACTTACTCTCTGGAAACAAATACTGTGGGGATAAGACACCCCTAACACCCCTCGGGGTATATGTTCTGTTAAGATACAGCCTGTTGTGCCTTAAAATGGCTCCTACTGTACTACTGTAAAATGTCTTCTACTATAGAGCGCAGTGGAGTTGCCATGGTAATGGCTTCACAGTACTCCACAAGGGGGCTCCCTCTGGTAAGATTGGAAAATCCAACATTCAAAATTACATTTAGTCCAGAAATTTTCCCCCTATAAATAAATATCCGGGCAACACCGGGTTATCAACTAGTGAGTAATATAGACAGAAAAAGCAATCTCTTGTTTTCAGTGGCTGTCAGGCACTTCTTATAAAACTTGTGTTCAACCGTAGTAGTTTGGCATTGAGTTCTTTCTATGAATGTTGAGGTTCATGTTAGAGTGCATAAGATTCCATTTATTGGAACAGCCTACAGCTCTACTTACACTGAGTAAAACAGCAGGATGGCAAAATCTATTTAGCCTAGGATTCTAGAGCAGCAATGCTAAAGGAATAAATGCACTGCAATTGCAATTGTCAACAGACAAACGTCTTTGATGACAACACATGCCATGATCAAATTGTATGGGCGTGTCTGTATGTGTACTCCTTTGTCCAAGCTCCCTTGTCCAAAGTCGCTCTTTTGGACGGCCCTCTTCATTCAGCCTGTCAAACTTCAGATGGATTGCAAAGCATTCCTATAGTCCCAAGACAGCAATGCTTATGATGGATGCTGGGATTTAAGTTTCAAACATATAAAGGGCATAAAAGTTGGGTAAGGATTCTGAAAAGGATTAAATGTTGAGACAAAAAAAGCATTAATATGATTCATTCTATATTTCATGGATACGTCCAAGGATACTGGGGGATTTTTGGAAAATATCAGCGATATTGCTGTGGGATTTTAAGAAGTATAAAAAAAGATTGTTGATTTGTGTAATGAATCCAGATGGATCTGTAGGATAGAAAGCTACAGGTCTGAGTGGGGGGGGGGGGGACATCTGGAAATTTTCTGAGTTTTCACCATCGGGCCCTGCCTCTTTTACTAAGTTAAATTCTTTCCTTTTTTTTTCAGTGTTCCACAAATTTTATTAATTCTCCTTAATGATTTTTCATCCAAGGAGAAAGAAAAAAACCGTAGCCAATCTGTGCTCTTATTGCCACCTCCCTATGTACTCTGCTATTCCTCTTTAGAGATAACAATTCCAAAACTGAGATCTATTAGAGATGGAGTTGGGTGTTGTGGACAATTTTTAATGGTGCGTTCTGACTTGGAGACTCTTTATATTTGCATATTCAATCTTGGTTGTGCAGTATCATGTTAAGCTTTACGTTTGCATCATATCAAAGCTTTGCCCTCTGTGATACTAGATGGGAGCGACAGTAGGTTTAGGTTTATTAGATTTATATGCCACCCTTCTCCCAAGGACTCAGGGCGGCGTACAACATTAAAAGAAACACATAATACAAAAGTTTTTTAAAAATTAGCAATAGCAGTTAGACTTATATACCGCTTCATAGGGCTTTCAGCCCTCTCTAAGCGGTTTACAGAGTCAGCATATCGCCCCCACAGTCTGGGTCCTCATTTCACCCACCTCGGAAGGATGGAAGGCTGAGTCAACCTTGAGCCAGTGAGATTAGAACTGCTGAACTGCAGATAACAGTCAGCTGAAGTGGCCTGCAGTACTGCACCCTAACCACTGCGCCACCTCAGCTCATAAATATTAAATAGAATATCCCAAACTTTTTAGGGCACGTCGGAAGGACCGGAGGTCAGGGATTATATGAAGCTCCGGGGGCAGCTCATTCCAGAGGGAAGGCACTCCCACAGAGAAGGCTCTCCCCCTGGGGGTCACTAGTGGACACTGTCTGGCCGACGGCACCCTGAGGAGGCCAACTCTGTGGGATCGCACTGGACGATGGGAGGCTACCGGTGGCAGTAGGTGGTCTCGCAGGTTCCCTGGGCCTAAGCCATGGAGCGCTTTAAAGGTCATAATTAGTACCTTGAATCGCACCCGGAAGACAACCGGCAACCAGTGCAGGCCGCCTAAAAGGGGTGTAACATGGGAGCACCTAGGTGCCCCCATGATAACCCGCGCAGCCGCATTCTGGACCAGTTGAAGCTTCCGGGTGCTCTTCAAGGGCAGCCCCATGTAGAGAGCGTTACAGTAGTCCAGGCGAGAAAGGACAAGGAATCCCATTCACTGACAGATGCCATCTTTGTGGTCAGAATGAACCAGGAACCTTAATTCATAGAACATAGAATAATAAGGTTGAAAGCTCTAGTCCAACACCGCCCGCCCCCGCTATACTGTATATTACAATGATTGCAATAAAGAACTCCAATGAAAGTCCTAATCTTGAGAAGATGACTTATGAAATATTTATTCTACTCTATTTATTTTTTTATTTTTTTATTTATTTATATTGAACATTTATATGCCGCCCTTTTCCCTGAGGGGACTCAGGGCGGCTTACAACAATAGGGGAAGGGAGTGCAAGACAAGACTTGAGTAAGAAGTTTGCACTCTATTGCACTCTAAACTATGGTACTCTACTCTGTTCTATTCTGCTCTGTTCTCCTCTATGTTTTATTTATTTAACCCCTTCTTTCCCAGTGGTGGGCTGCAACCAGTTTAACAACTGGTTCTGTGAGCGCGTGCTTTGAAGCGTTCAAAAACTGCCCATTTTAAGCTCTAAAACTTACCTTCTATTGCAGTGCTGGTGAATAAACCAGCTGAGGCGCAGCAATCCATTGTGCCGCATGAATCAGCTGAGCTGAAAAACACAGAAATATGGGACAGTATAGGGTGGGGGCAGGTGGGGAGGGCCAACTGATCACCATAACAACCAGTTCACCCAAACCAGTCCAAACTGGCATCAGCCCACTACTGCCTTTTTCTTCTTAGGCCTTAACTATGTTAAGTTTTATTCATAATAATTACAGGTTTAGGTATTCTATTTTTCTGCTCCCTGACCTAAAAGCTTTTTAAAAGCTTTGATTTGATTTGAATTTTAAAAAAAATAGATATACTAAGCATATATAAGAGTGGTGACATTCAATTTTTTTTACTACCAGTTCTATGGGCGTGGCTAGGTGGGCATGGCAGAGGAAGGCGACTACAAAATCCCCATTACTTCCCCACTCATGGGGAAAAATATTGTGAAATCTCCATTCCCACGCCACTCTAGGGCCAACCAGAAGTGGTATTTGCCAATTCTCTGAACTTCTCAAAATTTCCGCTACCGGTTCTCTGTCAGAACCTGCTGAATTTCACCCAGGGGTGGGTTTCAAAAATTGTTCGAACCTACTCTGTGGGTGTGGCCTCCTTTGTGGGAGTGGCTTGCCGCCCATGTGACCGGATGGGAGTGGCTTGCCGCCCATGTGACCGGATGTGAAGATGCCACGACACTTGTCAGAACCACCTTAAATTACCTCACACACAGCACTGGCATGCATAAGAATAGGATGTAAACTTGTTTTTTTTAAAGGCATCTTTGGTTTGGGTTAAAACAACTTCAACACACGCAATGTTCTGATTGCACCGCAAACGCAGTAGTCATCCTTACCTTTCACAGAGGCACTGAGTTTTATAAATATGAGCATGATAGTGTAGAATAATCATATCCAAGGACCAGTGGTGGGTTTCAAAAAATTTTGAAACCTCTTCTGTAGGTGTGGCCTGCTTTCCTGGTCCACTGGTGGAACCTCTTCTAACCGGTTCAGTAGATTTGACGAATCGGTTCTACCGAATAGGTGCGAACTGGTAGGAACCCACCTCTGATTTCACCCCTGATATATTCAAGGAAAAATTTATGCAGCTTGTAGACATAGAAGGCTGAGGTGAGATTGTAAGTGAAAATTTTTCTGGCTCTTGAATTCATTTCTGATGCTTCCATTTGTGTCCACTACATTGCTTTCCAAAACATTATTTAGAACAATCAGATTACATTCCAAATCCTTTTTTTAAAATTTCAAAACATTCATGTACACTGCTACTATAAGTGATATATAAGTCTAATAAATAAATAAATAAATAAATAAATAAATAAATACTACTACTACTACTATTATTATTATTATCAAACAATGATCTTGAACAAAATAAAATAACAACGGGTTAAATTATTCCTATTTCAGTACTTACTATTCAGCTACAACACTAGTCTTCTGCTGTAGTATTTGTATTTCCTGAGGTCTTCTTACCCCATCAAACATCTCTTCATCTGCAGTGAAGAGCATAGTCATTTCCCAGGTACCAATTGTTAAGTTTCCAGCAGCATAATGATCAGCAGACAGGCGTCTGCCACAGATTGATTGAAGGACTTTGTTAAGGACTTTAAAGGTCTTTCTCTCTGTGTGTATGTACATGCAGACAGATGCCTTTGAATGTTGATTCTTGGCAATTGCCTGAATTAATCCCTGCAGTTTTCTTGACAGCATTTTCACAAGTGATTTGCCATTGCTTTCCTCCTAGAATTGAGAGAGAGAGAGAGAGTGACTGGCCCAAAATTACCCAGTTGGTTTAATCTCCAAGGCAGGATTAGGACTCTTGAATTTCTGGTTTCTAGTCTGGTACCCTGTTTCACTGAAAATAAGCCTTCCCCGGATAATAAACCCAATCGGATTTTTGAGCACATGCACTAAAATAAGCCCTCCCTGAAAACATTGCAACATACCAGCAGCCATGAGGTGACCATGCTCGCCGCTTCCTGCACCTCAGAAATAATAAGACATACCCAAAAATAAGGCCAAGCGCTTATTTCGGGGGTCAAAAGGAAATAAGTCTCTGTCTTATTTTGGGGGAAACACGGTAGCTTATCCGCTACATGACACCTTAACATAATATTCCCACATATAGAATGTCCTTCCATAAAAATTCCAGACGCTTTCATCTTCTGCTAATGAGTTTCTCATTAAACTCAAGTTTATCTCATTAAAATTTCATTAAAGTCAAATCAACGCTAAGGAGTTTTTTGGGGGGAGGGAAGGAGGGGACTTCATATTTCTTTAGGCAACAGACTTCAACTAGTTTGTGTATAAGATTCTTTTACGGATCTTCTTGGGAAGAAATTCAACTGAACTCTGAGTGAACCATCAAGTCTTTCCTTTAGAGTTCAAAAAAGTTCCTTTCCCTTTGATTTGTTTTTCTTTAATTTCATCTTCATCTTGCTTCCAGGTGTTAAGCCAATTGGAATAAATCTGTATTTATACCAGACAGAGGAACTTTTATAGTATTTTGGATTACTCCAAAGTAGAAGTCTGTACTGCAGAATCTTCATTTTTGGTTTGCCTCGGATGCCTCTGTAGGAAGGCCATGCTTTAACAAAACCCAGAAAATAACTTCTTTGAATTTTGTTCTTTGAATATTAGCTGTCTCTGTAACAGTGAAGAGGCCAAACAAAAGTTTCTAGAAATAAAATACTATAAGGTTGTAATGGTTGTGGGTACTTATTCTTTTCTTTTATCAAATATTATAAGGGACAACTAATCGTTTTTGTAATGATTTGTATATCCCTATTTCCCACACATAATTTTTGCAATTCCAGCCTGATTAAATCTTTTAGCTAAATGAAAAAAATAATGTTACTCCTTTTCAGTCCAGCATAACCCAGTATGGTTGATGACCTTGGCATTTGTTTCATTCTTTAGTGTAGCACTACACAAGTTTAGATTAGCAATAGTAGCACTTATATACCGCTTCATAGGGCTTTCAGCCCTCTCTAAGCGGTTTACAGAGTCAGCATATTGCCCCCAACAACAATCCGGGTCCTCATTTTACCCACCTCGGAAGGATGGAAGGCTGAGTCAACCTTAAGCCGGTGAGATTTGAACAGCCGAACTGCTGAACTGCAGTCAGCTGAAGTAGCCTGCAGTGCCGCATTTAACCACTGTGCCACCTCGGCTCTTAGAGTCTGGAACAACTAGCCCATATGTGTGAGGGGAACTTTTACCTTTACCTTTACACAAGTTTTGCAATGCTTTTCGGTTTCTTCATAGTATTCCACCTACAGAAATCAACATTATGTCCACCTCTCCAAATGCATCTGCTTTTATTCCAAACAGTATTGAATTTAACAGAAAAAGGAATGTCTAGGATAGTGTTAGAAGATGAAAATGATTTGAGCAGTATCTAAATTAAATCGATTGAATTTAGATGATAGATAGAAGATAGATAGATAGATGTTCTGACCCCTCCCTCCGTACGATGAGGCACACCGAAACAAAATTACTGCTAGACAATTTATTCACAGTAAATTAACACACCAACAAGACTTTGGCAGCAACCCAGACTTCCAAGATAAGAAATACATACGAGAGCTTCTCCAGCGTTAGTATATTAGTTGAATCCTGCAAACAGCCTCCTCCTAAAGTCTCTTCTTATATACTCTCTTGGGAGGAGCCTAATTACAACCACCTGGGTCCAATTATCTTCTGTATCTGCGTAGTTATCTGCCCGCCTTTGCCTGGCGTCCGGGACCAACTCCCTTAGTTCCTCCCCACTGCTCCAGGGCCAGACGTCAGGGACCAACTCCCTTTGGCTTGCACCACTGTTCCATGCCTCAGGCGCCTCCTGGTGGCCAGCCAGCCTCTCTGGTCCCTGCTCGGAGGCTGAACCCTGTCCAGGGTCCTCCACTTCTTCCAGCTGACTCATAGGGCCCCTCGCTGTCAGAGTCTGTTTGCAGCTCCAATGGCTCCTGCTGGGCCACAACAGATAGATAGATGATAGATAGATGATAGATAGATAGATAGATAGATAGATAGATAGATAGATAGATAGATAGATAGATAGATAGACAGACAGACAGACAGACAGACAGACAGACAGACAGACAGACAGACAGACAGATTTCTCTGCAATTATACAGTGGAGAGAACTTTTTTTTTTAGAAATACCTCTTTGTTATAGTAAACTTGGATCACAAAATTTACCTTATCCCAAAAGTTGGGTGCAGTAATTTAGACATCCCAGTTAACTATATGTTTCAATAATTCCATAGGTAACTAACATGGTCTAAAGTTAAACACAACATTGTTCCCCAAATATGAATACATAGTATGGTGGGATCCAGTTTGCACCACTTTGCACCAGTTTGCACCACTTCTGGAGAACCGGTTGTTAACTTTTTGAGCAGTTTGGTGAACTGGTTGCTGGAAGAAATCATTAGGGCAAAGAACCGATTGTTAAATTATTTGAATCCCACCACTGCTTACAAATGAATTGTCAGCTCAAAATACCAGTACAGCATTTAAATTTTTAGGTTTAATGGAACATACAAGCTTACATTTTTCCCTTTCAAAATGCATGAGTGAGAGCCGATCCTTATCTGGATGCAGCTTATACATGTTTGCTTTGGTGTCGTTGAAATAGTTTACATAGGATTTATTACATAAGCAATAACAATGTATTCCGTTGATATAGATCCGTGCGTGATGTTGCTGAAAGAGCTTTGAAATGAAAAACATTACATCAATATTTTATCTCTGACTATTGGAAAAGGCCGATCAAAGCACAAGGACTTCAGAGTTGGTTGGAGACAGTAGATTTCCGTCTATGAACAAAAGGTCCAATGTCTTGGGGGGTGGGGGGTTTCTTTTGAGGTTCCTTTGTTTCTTGTCACTCGGTTTCACAATTGGCTGTTCAGTTCTGACAGTGCATCTATTGAATCCAGCATAATGATCAATTTGTGTAGCGTGGCAGCTGTAGTTTCATAACAGGGACAATAGATCTTCCATTACCGGTCACCATAAAGGGGGAAAACCTTCCATTTAAAAATAATCTGTAGAGCTTTCCTTGCTAAACCCTGTGGGTATAATTAGCCAAGCTTAATCCAGGGGAAAAGAATTATGACTTTGCACTCTTCTTTTCCAGTGGTCAGAAATATGACTCATGTTTACCTTAAAAAAAGAAGCATCCCTGGACTTGAGAACTTAATTTAGCTCGCCTAGGAACAGCTAATTGTTTCTTTAAAACATAATGTTCCTGGAAAAAACAGAAAAAACTATTGGCAGTCCCCAAGGTCTTTAAAATATGATTTGGAAACAGGTTCCACTGACTTCAATGGAATTCGCTTATCTCCATATCATTTCTTGAGCCAATGTCACAAAACCCATTGGTCTGGTCCAAAGGTGGTATTCAGCAGGTTCTGACCAGTTGAACCAGTAGTGGAAATTTTGAATAGTTTGGAGAACCACTTCTGTCTGGCCCTGCCCCCATCTATTCTCTGCCTCCCGAGTCTCAGCGGATTGGGAGGAAATGGGGATTTTGCCGTAACCTTCCCATGGAGTGGAATGGGATTGGAGATTTTACAGTATCCTTCGCCTTGAGTGGGGAGGGAATGGAGATTTTACAGTATCCTTCCCCTGCCATATCCGGTTCCACCACGACTAAAGCGCGCTCGACGAAACCGCGTAGCTGACGTCATCACAGTGCAACAAAGAAAGCACGCTGTAAACGCTAAAGCTAAAATTAACCCCTAAACCTAACCCCCCTAAACCTAACCCTAAACCTAACCCTTAACCTAACCCTAAACCTAACCCTTAACCTAACGCTAACCCTAAACCTAACCCTTAACCTAACCCTAAACCTAACCCTTAACCTAACGCTAACCCTAAACCTAACCCTTAACCTAACCCTAAACCTAACCCTAACCCTTAACCTAACCCTAACCCTAACCCTAACCCTAACCCTAACCCTAAACCTAACCGTTACCTTAACTTGAATCGGCTTGCTTTCAAAGCGTTTTTTAAAGCGCCCTTTTTTCTCCGCGGTCGCTGTTGTCACGCTGCTGATGACGTCAGCGACGCAGTTTAATCAGGCGCACTTTAGTGGAGCGCGGTTTTGTCGTGCCACGCCATATCCACCAAGCCATGCCACGTCCACCAAGCCTCGCCCACAGAACCGGTAGTAAAAAAAAATTGAATGCCACCAATGGTCTGGTCCACAGATGCAGCTCAGGAATAATTGAGCTCAGGAATGCTTTAGGAAGTAAAAGGCATACCAGCCGCAGCCTGTACATATATTATCACATTCTGAAAACCGGCATAGTAAGGAGCAGGAATATATTTATTTGAGGCACAAGTTAATGATAGTTTTTTTTTTTAAAAAAAATGTTATTTATTTGTTTTGCTAATTTGTGTAGCTAAATATTGTTCATGGTTGTACAGCATCAGATTCCACCCACCCAAGCTACTTCCTGTCTTACCCACTGATAGAAGAAGGAAGTAACTTTTGGCAAATATTGACTGTAAGTACTTTTAAGAGGCAGAAAGCGTGGGCGAAATCTCTCTGGGGTTCAGGAAAAACACCGTGAAAAGTTCCAATGCAGTGTTGATTCCCTCTTTCCCACCTTTTAATTATTTGATCACGCAGGTTGTCTAACTGTGGATACAAAGCTTCAAAATTATTGTTTTCACAATTTAAAAAAAAAATCATCAGAACATTTTGTGACAGTAGCACATCCATTATGGTAGTTCCATATGTTGCAACATGCAGAGCGGATAAGAAATTATGTCTATATTTCAGATGTGATTTAATTTTCATTTATATTTAACCTAAAATAGAATTACACTTCATTATGGCCTGTGCAATTCCTTTGAAAGAAATATCTCGGAAAGCAGAACAGCCCATACAAAGGATCTCTTTTCACATTGTTAGAGGAGCATATATTTGTCTCGACTTCTATGGCTGCTTCATGTAGATGCACATACCACATCGCTTTATTTCAAGATGGTTGGCAGCCAATTCCAAAGCAGGTCAACAAATCCAGAAAAAAGACACAACTACTTTTAAAGAGATATACCTAATCAGAGGTGGTATTCAGCCAGTTCGGACCAGTTCACCTGAACTGGTAGGAGAAATCACGGGTGGGCCTGCCCACCTGCCCTGTCTCTATGCTGTCCCATTGTTGGAAGAGATGTCCTTCTGGGTTTGGCTCCAAGTGGGGAAAAGACACTGGAGACATGGAGGCTGCTTGGAAAGATGGTTTTAATGGTGGACAGGACCACGTGGCTTGAGTCCTGAACAGAAAAGGTGATGCTTCAATGTTGATGGAGAAGAGAAGGGAAGGGAGGAAGAGAAGCTGAGTCCCTGGTTTTACGCCCTCTCTGGGCCTTTGATCTTGAGCTTGTATTCTGATCGGTTGTCAGACTCCCATGGGGCTATGCAGGGGCAACTCTCTAGGCTGCATTTCGAATCCAGGTTTGGTTGAGTTCTCAGATGTCATGTGGTGAGTTGGGTAAAGGGCCAATATTATCATGCCTTAATCCCATCTCCCTGGAGCAGAAAGGGAGAACTCTTTAGTATGTAAAGTGGAATAGCTCAGGCTTTAATGGCTCATTGACAAAGGGGGATGGGCAGGAAGCTGCAGGCAGCTATTCTGTCTTTTAAAACATGCTTCTTCCTTTTCACATCCAGAGAAATATTCTGCCTTTTCAATATTTCCTAGGATACTTCATTTTTTCTGGGAGAGGGCTGGGTGATCACTTCCTACACTATTTAGGCATGTTTTTTGAAGTCAGGCGCATGCGCGGAAGGTGCACACATGAGCAAAGTGCATGCATGGAAGGCCAGGCGCATGTGTGCAAAGCGAGTGGGCGTGCATGGAGCAAACCAGTGGTAACAAAATGTGATACCTACCACTGCACCTAATCCAAAAACCTTTTCCATGGGATTTACACAACTCTACTGCTTTATTCCTTATCTTTTTTCCGCTGCCGTCTCATTAAAAATCTTTCTTTGGTGACAACCCCCGGGTGGCTTTTAAAGCATGGATAAATTTTGAATTTGCACACAGCTTGTACAAATCATAGGATTGTCTTACACTTTGGGGTATATGGAGACAACATTTCCCAGTGGTTGGGTTAGCATTTCTGAGAGCCACTCAATGTCAGCATTCCACTTTAAGGTTCACTGAGGTTAGAGATGTTCAAATAGATGAAGCCTGTTCCAGTGTTGTACGCTCCACCAGAAAACTGGGCACTGTGTAAGGCCTTTTTGAGAGAATTCACTGATTCTAAGCCAGGCTTTATTAGAAATTCATTTCTCAGCTGATGTGGTGACTTGCCGTGCAGGGATAAAAGGCCACCATGAAAAGCCTTACTGTTCTCAAGATGTGCTTTGATTCCTGGCATTATCAAGCAGGAACGAAATAGCAAAAATAGCTGCCCAGAGAATAAGGCATCAGTTTTCCTTCTTTTCCCTAGGGAAAAAAAAAATTGTACTGGAAGAAATGTGGCTGGTAGTGTCAGCAAACTTTCAAGAATGCTGTAAGGAATTGGGGGGGGGGGGAGGAAATGTATTGTCCATTCTAAGATATTTCATGCAGACTCAAACACCTCCTAACTAGCAACCGAGAGTCGTTGTTTGGATTTAATTGTAGATCATTCAAATTTAAATGGAAGAAAAGGTAGGCACACTTTTATTTGTTCTAGATCAGGGATCAGCAACTTTAAACACTCAAAGAGCCACAAAAGTCCTAACCAGAGAGCCTCCCGTTCAATTCTGGAGCCAACCAGAAGTCCAATTCCCCCACCATAGAGTCTCCTCTTGGTGTGCCATCATTTTTTCCTCTGCCAACTGGAAGTACAGTTCCCCCACCACCATAGAGTTCTCCTCTTAGAGCAGTGCCCTTTTTCTTCTGCCAACCGGAAGCCCAATTCCCCCACCATAGAGTCTCCTCCTAGTGTGCCATCATTTTTTCCTCTGCCGACTGGAAGTACAGTTCCCCCACCACCATAGAGTCTCCTCTTAGAGCAGTGTCCTTTTTCTTCTGCCAACCGGAAGTCCGATTCCCCCACCATAGAGTCTCCTCCTAGTGTGCCGTCATTTTTTCCTCTGCCGACTGGAAGTACAGTTCCCCCACCACCATAGAGTCTCCTCTTAGAGCAGTGTCCTTTTTCTTCTGCCAACCGGAAGTCTGATTCCCCCACCATAGAGTCTCCTAGCGCCGCATCCTTTTTCCTCTACCTGTCCTAACCAAAAGCCCCATCAATTGTGGAGCCGACGGGCGACAGGGAGCGACAGCAGAGGGATGAAAGAGCCACATGTGGCTGCAGGTTGCTGACCCAGGGATCTAGACGATCCTTCCTTACCTTCAACTGGACTACATTCATATAATTATATGACTAGAAGCCCCCCATGTTGGGAAGTTGTTTGGTCAAGATGGATAAAAAAAATAAAATATTTTCTGAATATTCCATGCTTCCTTTAAATTTTCAAAATGCAATTATTTTAAAAGGCTGGTGACGGGCAAAATTTTAAGCATCCAATCCTAATTCATTACTCAGTTTAAGCCTTCCTAGCTCTGCTACTGGAGATTTTGGAACTGTTTTCCTGAAGTGTTCAAAGCAAAGTCCAGTGGCAATGAGTGACCTGTATTTTTTTCTTCTACAGAAAAAAGGTCAAAGATCTTTTTTTTTAAAATCAAAATGTCTCTCCTGGAACCTTCTGCTTCAACATATTCCAGGTCTACATTGTTCTCCAGGTGTAAGATCTCTACAAACTTTGGGGGCGGGGGGGGGGGGGTTGGGGCTTTTCTCCAGTTGATCTGGTTATCCTTCCATAATGTGGCCTTTGATGTCCATGTCAATGGGCTGGGCAACTTATGTTCTTTCTCGTCCAGCTTACAGTAATTAAGTCTGTGAGGTCGATATGCCATGCATGACAGATTCTAGAGAGTTGCCAGTAAATCAGTCCGAAGGGTATACCTTTCAAGTCATTGTTTACACTTCCTGTCCAGAAATCAGATCTCAGTCAAATCAGTATTGTTTTTTTGAAGATGTTAATAGTCTTTCAATTTATATTGTTTTCTTTGTTTGCTAGTTCGATTTGATAGCTTCTTAGTAACCTTGACTATCACTAGGTGCTGCATCTTTTTATTCTTGATGAATGTATTTTATTCTCTTTCTGTACACTGAGACCATATGCACCAAAGACAAATTCCTTGTGTGTCCAATCACACTTGGGCAATAAAGAATTCTGTTCTGTTCTATTCTATTCTATCTCTCAACAGAAACTCTAAAATTTCTTATACATCCCAGTGGCTTTTTTAAATAGGAATCAATTTATTGCACAGAAGAAAAAATACCTCGTTAGAGAAAGGGGCATTTAATTTTTGTGTGTCTCTTGATATAAGATTGCTGTCAACATCAAATGGCCATGGGTAATTGCCTGCTCACTGACCTTAAGCAAAGATCTGTGCTATGTATTTTTCTTCTTTTAATTGATTAAGCAAATATGCAAACCAGCATCAGTTTTGGCTTTCTGGATCTTTTGGTCCTTCCTGTTCTTTTTGGATCAAGTCAAATTGTACTGCAAAATGTTTTTTTTTCCCCCAGAATCTTGGGCCTTGGAGCCCTGGTGGCGCAGTGATAAGAAATGCATTATTTCTCGTGACCCGTCAAAACCGCGGTCCACAAAAGCACGCTCGACGAAAGCGCGCATTTGACGTCATCACAGCGCGACGAAAAAAATTAAAAATTGAAATAAAAATAAAATTAAAGCAAGCCAATTCACATAAAGGTAAGGGTTAGGTTTAGGTTTAGGGTTAGGGTTAGGTTAAGGGTTAAGGTTAGGTTTAGAGCATTAGGGTTACGTTTAGAGTTAGGTTAAGGGTTAGCGTTAGGTTTAGCGTTAGGTTAACAGTTAGGTTTAGGGTTAGATTTAGGGTTAGGTTAAGGGTTAGGTTTAGGGTTAGGTTTAGGGTTAGGTTTGGGGGGGTTAGGGTAAGGTTTTCACTTTATTTTTACATTTATCGATCACAGCGCGATGTTTTCGTCGCGCTGTGATGACGTCACGTACGCGCTTTCGTCGAGCGCGCTTTTGTCTACCGCGGTTTTGTGGTGGAATCTTATTTCTAATCCACCCACACCCTGGAGTTCAATCCTGACAGGCTAACGGTTGAGTCAGCCTTTCATCCTTCCGAAGCCAGTAAGAGGAGGACCCAGATTGTAGGGGGCAGTATGCTGACATTGTAAACCGCTCAGAGCGTGTTGTAAAGCACTATGGAGTGGTATATAAGTGCTACAGCTGTTCTAACATCCAACACAGAAAGATAATTTGTCCTACCACCCTCCACTGTCTGATCTCCAGGTCCATAAGCAAGTCTTTCACATAATTAGCAGAAAGACAGAAAGTCTTAGAACCCATTTGGCATATGTTTCTGCTTCACCTACTTCATTACTCCCTTGGTAGTTGCCCTGTCTGCTAAATCTATTGAAACATGTGCTACAGCATAATTCTTCCAATAGGCTAAAACAGGGGTGTCCACTCTTGGCAACTTTCAGGAATGAAAGCTGGCTGGGGAATTCTGGGAGTTGAAGTCCACAAGTCTTAAAATTGCCAAGGTTGGATATCTCCACTTTAAAGAGTTTCTTTTCCCTTTTTTTTGGTCAAGTCAAGGCGTCACATGTGTTTAACACTTCCGCTTCCTCTTTCCCTCACAACAATAGAGTGAACTAAAGTGACTGAGAGGGCCTGGCCTGAAATCACCCAGCTAGTTTCATACCTGAGGGAACTCTAGAACTAATAGGCTCTGCTGATTCCTAGGCCACCACCTTAACCATTACATCAAACTGTCTTTTATAAGTCAACTTCGATAAGCTGATATGCCATGCTAAGAACGTATTGGCATGATTTGACTAAGGAGAAGACAATTCAGTAAGCGCACCTGACTTTTAGGTTTATCTTTGGAAACACAAATGGCCCCAGATTGATTTACGAATTCTGTACATTCAATACACAGTATCCCTTTCTATATGGGCACTGGAGATCCTTTGCGTTAACTGAATAACCCATGCATTTCCCTGTACATCTCACTGATCTTTCAAATGTATATAAGCTCAAAGGGGGCTTCCATACAATTTTCTTGCTACTAAGCAAGTAACATGAACGCTGTTTAGCTCTAAGAATATACAATAATACAATAGCAGAGTTGGAAGGGACCTTGGAGGTCTTCTAGTCCAACTCCCTGCCTAGGCAGGAAACCCTATACTGTTTCAGATATATGGCTATCCAACATCTTCTTAAAGACTTCCAGTGTTGGGGCATTCATAACTTCTGGAGGCAAGCTTTTCCACTGATTAATTGTTCTAACTGTCAGGAAATTTTTCCTCAGTTCTAAGTTGCTTCTCTCCTTGATTAGTTTCCACCCATTACTTCTTGTCCTACCCTCAGGTGCCTTGGAGAATAGTTTGACTCCCTCTTCTTTGTGGCAACCCCTGAGGTATTGGAACATTGCTATCATGTCTCCCCTAGTCCTTCTTTTAATTAAACTAGACATACCCAGTTCCTGCAACCATTTTTCATATGTTTTAGCCTCCAGTCCCCTAATCATCTTTGTTGTTCTTCTCTGCACTCTTTCTAGAGTCTCCACATCTTTTCTACATCGTGGTGACCAAAACTGAATGCAGTATTCCAATTGTGGCTTTACCAAGGCCTTATAAGGTGGTATTAACACTTCACGTGATCTTGATTCTATTCCTCTTATGCAGCCTAGAACTGTGTTGGCTTTCTTGGCAGCTGCTGCACACGGCTGGCTCATATTTAAATGGTTGTCCACTAGGACTCCAAGATCCCTTTCACAGTTACTACTAGTGAGCAAGGTACCACCTATATTGTACCTGTGCATTTCGTTTTTATTGCCTAAATGTAGAACCTTACTCTTTTCACCATTGAATTTCATTTTATTAGATAGTGCCCAATATTCAAGTTTGTCAAGATCCTTCTGTATCTTAAGCCTATCTTCTGGAGAATTGGCTATTCCTGCCACCTTGGTGTCATCTGCAAATTTGATGAGTTCCCCATTTATTCCCTCATCCAAATTATTGATGAAGATGTTGAAGAGTACTGAGCCTAAAACAGATCCTTGGGGTACTCCACCTGCATACTTCCCTTCATGTAGATGCAGTTTCATTGAGGACTACACATTGAGTGCGGTTGGTCAGCCAGTTACGAATCCATATGGTGGTGATGCTGTCCAACCCATATTCTTCTACTTTATCTAGTAGTAGGTTATGGTCTACCTTATCAAATGCCTTACTGAAGTCCAAGGAAACTATATCAACGGCATTCCTCTGGTCCACTAATCTTTTCACATTATCAAAGAATGCAATAAGTTTAGTCTGGCATGATCTGTTTTTGACAAACCCATGTTGGCTTTTGGCTATTACTTTGTTTGCTTCTAGGTGTTCACTAATTCGTTGCTTGATTATTTTTTCCAGAATCTTTCCTGGTATTGGGGTCAAGCTGATAGGTCTATAGTTTCCTGGATCTATTTTTTTCCACTTTTTTGAAGATAGGAACCACATCTTTTCCAGTCCTCTGGTAATTCCCCGTTGTTCCAGGATCTCTGAAAGATATAATTCAGTGGTTCTGACATCTCATCTGCCAGTTCCTTCAGAACCCTGAGGTGTAATCCATCCGGTCCTGGTGATTTGAACTCGTCTAGAGTAGACAGGTGTTCACTTACAATTTTCTGCCCTATTCAATTTGTGTTCCTAATCTGATTTTTGTGGTGCTGTTTTTGATAGGTTGGACTGTTTTATCCCTTTGTGTAAAGACAGATGCAAAACATGAGTTAAATAGTTCTGCTTTCTCCCTGTTGCTTGTCACCTTCTTGCCACTTTCTCTTAGCAATGGACCAATTCTTTCCTTAACTTTTTTCTTGTTTTTAACATGTTGGAAGAAGCTTTTTTTGTTAATTTTTACTTTTGTGGCAAGCCTTTCTTAGAGAGAGCTTGGGAAAAATTCCATGGATAAGAATCCTCAAGGGGAAAACAATTCAAGAAGCTTGGGAAATTTTGAAAAATGAGATTACAAAAGCCCAGTCTAGCACAATACCAATGAAGAAGAAAAATAACAGCTCCCATTTGTCAGTCAAACATTTACAAGATAACAAGTTTTGGTATGAACATAAACATGAACAAAGGAAGTAAAAACAGATAAGTGGGGACAGGGATGGTAGGCAGGCTGATGCGCTTATGCACACCACTTTACAGACCTCTGGCACAAAGCTGCCAGGGGCATTATCTTCTACACATTTGTACTCAGAATTAGGGTAGCTGTCAAAGAAGCTTCAAGAATTCTATTTTTCCAAAAAGCAGTAATGAAAGGGCATATCGCTGCTGAAAGGCACTCTTGATCCAGGCACTAAAGCAGATGTCAGGAAGTAAACATAGCAGGGAACAAAAAGAGCCTCAGGTTTATTTGCCAATGGCCTTGGCATACACATGCCATGCTAAATCAATGCAATTATGGGAACTGAACTCCACCTCATCTGAAAAGTACAGTTGGTCAAGATCCTTCTATATACAAGTAGTCTACAACAGTCCCAAAGCAAAGGTGGGTTGCTATCAGTTTTCTCATGGTCACCCATGCGCAACACTTCTTTGCATGTGTAGAAGTGTCTGGGAACCCCTTTTATTTAATTTACAGTGAGTTTCTCTCCAGCAAAATCTTTCACCTCCCACAGTCTTTCCAAATAGTTCACAATTACCGACCTTTATCAGTCTTGAAGAGTGGCCAGGCCGATATCTTTCAGACAACACAATACTTGGCAAGAATGCAGGAATGAACTAATTGTCTCCTGAAAACACTCCTCTTTTATTCCCTAAGGAAGGGACCATTCGCCGTCCACCTGCAGCCTTACTCCCAAGTCGACCCTTGTTCCTTAGCTGTTCCTGTCTGGCAACTCTGTGCATGTGCACACTGGAAACAGGCTCCAGCTGTTCCTCTGCCTCATTGATGTCTAACTCCGAAGGCAGCTGATAACTGTCAGATGGCTCTGGCCCCCTCTCTGCCTCCGACACAGAGCCCTCATCAGAGCCTTCCCCAGACTCCAGGACTGGCCCATCTTCCTCCCCAACCTCCTCACTGTCCAAATCTGCTGCCAGATTCATTTCATGTTCAGTGGGGAGATCTCACTCATGACCTTGCAATTTTACCTCCAGGATTTCCATTCCACTTGTGAATTCTTTTTGGAAGTTCTATTGTAGCATAATATGCCACACATCGAACAATCCGCCAGTTGTCTTCTCTGTCCATCAGCTGCAACACTTTTAGGAAAGGACTGAATTTTAGAAATGCAAAAGAATGAATACAAGGGCTTGGTTTTAAGTGTGGGTGGGCTTAAAGCACCAGACTAAACTGTGTAATATACTCATGGCCCAATTCTCAGATTATCTGGCTGGAACATATTAAATACCGTACAACAACCACAATCTTCACAAATGCTAACATTATAACAGGAAAATGCTTTGCTACTCCTGTTCCTGGTTCAGAAGGGAAAGCCATATATGGTAGAAACAGAACAATCAGTTGACTTGAATTTGTGTCACTGTTGTACCCATTTATCCATAAATGTTTTCTGTACTGTTTCTGTATTAATTTGTCCCATCAGAATTAGGGTGCACAGAATGCAGCATTTCTGAAGCTGTAACAATTTAGAATTACTGGTATATACTTTCATTTCTAGCTATGCAGAATTTCCCTGAAGAAATGTAAAAGCCAGAGGAAGAATAAGTTCCTATCAATTTATTGATCCAGTAAGCGCAAATCTGACCTAAGCATAGAATACAAAATTGTCTGCTCAACGTCCTACGTGTCAATGACTGCTTCAGCTTCAACCACAATAATACACAGGCAAACAATAGATACAAACTCAAGTTAAACCGCTCCAAACTCAATTGCAGAAAATGCGACTTCAGCAACAGAATGGTCAATGCCTGGAATGCTCTACCCAACTCTGTTGTTACATCCTCAAACCCCCATAACTTTAACCTCAAACTGTCAATCATGAACCTCACCCCATTCCTAAAAGGTCCGTAAAGGGGGCGTGCATAAGCGCACCAGCGTGTCCACCGTCCTTGTCCTACTGTCCCCATTTATTCATACCCAGTTCCTGTGTTCATGTCCATGTTTATACTTATACCTGTTATTTCAATTTCAATTTCAATTTACTTTATTTGTATGCCGCCCTTTTCCCTGAGGGGACTCAGGGCGGCTCACAATTCAGGGGAAGGGAAGGACAAACAAGTTACAAACATGAAGACAATACATCATTAAAAAAGGCACAACAGTCATACTATTCGAGTGGGGTTGAAGTCTTTAGCCCCAGGCCTGTCGGGACAGCCAGGATTTAAGGGCTACGCGGAAGGTCTGGAGGGTGGTGAGGGTACGAATCTCCACGGGGAGTTCGTTCCAGAGGGTCGGAGCAGCCACCGAAAAGGCTCTCCTCCGGGTAGTTGCCAGTCGACATTGGCCGGCTGATGGAATTCGGAGGAGGCCTAATCTATGGGATCTTATTGGCCTAGTGGAGGTAATTGGCAGTAGGCGATCTCTCAAGTTATCTCGTAGACATTTGACAAGCTAAATAAATAAATCAAGCTCACTCGTATACATTATCTCAAGTATCTCTGTGAGTTGTGCGGGTTTTGTTTTATTTTTTGACCTATTTGTCCTAATAGTATTTCATAACCTTGAATCCACGAGCTAATTTTAGCTATTGCGTCTTATTCTCCCCAATAGAGCACCAAAAAAAAAAAAAAAAGCTTTGTTTAAAACCGTGATGAAAGTAGCTTCGAAAGGAAGCTTGTTTCAATTACCATAGTGATTGGGCTTTATTGAGTTATCGGTTTAAAATGATTTCCTCTATCCTACAGTTTCACCCCGGGGGGCTCCAAATGAGCAGCAGCCTTTCCTATAATTGGGCAGCTAAGCAAGGTAATGCTTATTCCTATTTCCTCCAGAGGAAATAAGCTTAATGGATGAGGGGGGGGGGGAATTACTGGACTACAAAGCATTGGGCCATCCATCAGGAAAAAATAAAATGGCTAAGCCTTTCTGTGATTGCTAATAATATCGTAGATACTGTTAGCTGTCCAGAATCTTGGATCTGGAGTAAATCCCATTAGTGTAGAGCTTTTATATTGGATGTTGAATGCCTTGGTGAATAGCTAGGTTGTATTACTCCAAATGAACCTTAGCTCAGCACAAATATAAGATTTTATTAGCATTATTACAGGGTTCATGTATGAAATGATTCTATATTCCTTTATCATAATGGATTCATTATCATCATCACCATCCTAGCCATTATCTATCCACTGCAGGATGAAGGCCTTTTCCGCATGTTTCCAACTAATGTGGTCTTGAGCAAAAGTGGGTTTTCTGCCGGTAGTGGCGGTGGTGGGAGATTCCACCCACCTGCCCAGACGCTTCTGCGCATGCACAGAAGCGTCGCGTGTGTGCGCGCAAGCAAACCGGTAGTAAAAAAAATGGAAACCCACCACTCGACTTGCACTTTCCTTTGCTATTTGGGCCCACAATACTTGCTAGGTGTCAATCGATCCATCTTGTTTTAGGATGGAGGCTTTTTTATCAAGTAGGATCTATTCGATAACTGCCTTCGTCCACTTGCCATTAGTTGCTCTTCTTATGTGACCAGCCGATTTCCATAATCAATGCTTTTATTCTTTGTGACATCATATGTTTTTGTTTGTTTTCTAATCCATGTGCGGGTCCTATTGTCTAGTCTTGTGATGGTGAGCACGTATCTTTCTGTGGCTGCCTGTGCCACTCGTAGCTTTTGTATCGCTTGTGAGGTTAGCATCCGTGTTTCGCTGACATATGCTAGAAGGGTGAATAGCCTTGCTGAACAGTTAGATTGTATTACTCCAAATGAACCTTAGCACAGCACACATGTAAGCTTTCGTTAGTATTATTACAGGGTTCATTTATGAAATGCTTCAATATTCCTTTTTCGTAATGGATTAACTTTGCCAAAACCTTTCTAAGGTTGCCAGGGTGCACCCTGAAAATTGGCCATAGACTGTATTTTTCGGAGTATAAGATGCACTTCCCCTCCCACCAAAAAAGTGGGTGGAAATCTCTTTGTGTCTTATACAGCAAATATTGTGGCGAGGGGGAGTTGGTGCGTCACCAATCACCTGTTCTAGAATGGGCCACAGTGGCAGCAGTGAACGGGCCACGGTGGTGAATGGGTGGCAGCAGCAAATGGGCCGTGGTGTACAGGTCACGGCAAATGGGTGGAGGCTGCAAACGGGCCACCATGGAGAACAAGACGCAGCAAATGGGATGTGGTGAATGGGATGTGGGGAATGGGACACGGTGAATGGGATGTGGGGAATGGGACGCGGCGAATGGGACGAGGCGAATGGGACGCGGTGAATGGGACGCGGTGAATGGGACGCGGTGAATGGGACGAGGTGAATGGGACGAGGTGAATGGGACGCGGTGAATAGGACGCGGTGAATGGGACGCGGTGAATGGGACGCGGTGAATGGGACGAGCTGAATGGGACGAGCTGAATGGGACGAAGTGAATGGGACGAGGTGAATGGGACGCGGTGAATGGGACGCGGTGAATGGGACGAGGTGAATGGGACGAGGTGAATGGGACGTGGTGAATGGGACGAGGTGAATGGGACGAGGTGAATGGGACGCGGTGAATGGGACGAGGTGAATGGGACGAGGTGAATGGGACGAGGTGAATGGGACGCGGTGAATGGGACGCGGTGAATGGGACGAGGTGAATGGGACGCGGTGAATGGGACGAGCTGAATGGGACGAGCTGAATGGGACGAAGTGAATGGGACGAGGTGAATGGGACGCGGTGACTGGGACGCGGTGACTGGGACGCGGTGAATGGGACGAGGTGAATGGGACGCGGTGAATGGGACGCGGTGAATGGGACGAGCTGAATGGGACGAGCTGAATGGGACGAGGTGAATGGGACGCGGTGAATGGGACGCGGTGAATGGGACGCGGTGAATGGGACACAGTGACTGGGACGCGGTGAATGGGACGAGGTGATATTCCATTTATTTATTTTTTAGCTTTTGTATTATGTGTTTCTTTTAATTGTTGTATGCCACCCTGAGTCCTTGGGAGAAGGGCGGCATATAAACCTAATAAATCTCAAAATCTCAAATAAATGATGGTGAAGATCAGCCAATTTTCAAACAGCCACCATCTCTCAAAATTATCCTTTGGATTATCCCCAATTCAATCAGGTAGACCTTGGAGGTCTTCTAGTCGAATCCCTTGGAGACCTTATACCATTTCAGACAAGAGGTTGTCCAGTCTCTTTTTAAAAAAACCTCCCGTGATGGAGCAGCCACAACTTCTGAAGCCAAGATGTTCCAGAAGTGAATTGTTCTCACTGTTAGGAAATTGCTCCTTAATTCTAGGTTGTTTAGTTTCCATCCATTCCTTCTTCTCTTGCCTTTTGATACTTTGGAAAATAAGTTGACCCTACTTCTTCTTTGTGGCAGCCCCTCAAATACTGGAATGCTGCTATCATGTCACCCCAAGTCCTTCTTTTCTCTTGACTAGCCATACCCAAATCCTGCAACTGTTCTTCATATGTTTTAGTCTCCAGGCTTTTAATCATCTTAGTTGCTCTTCTTTGCACTTTTTCCAAAGTCCAAACATCTTTTTTGTAATGTAGGGACCAAAACTGAATGCAGAATTCCAGGTGTGGTCTTACTAAGGTTTTATAATTGGTATGGGGATTTGATGGAAGGAAGGGAAGATAGAAGAGAGATGAAGGATCATAGAAGAGATGAAGGGACATAGAAGGGAAGAAAAGAAGGATCACATGGAGGGAAGGGAAGATAGAAGAAATACTTTGAGCTTCTGGAAGAAAAATAGGATGTGATGCAAATAATTATCCCTACTACCATTGCTAAATTTTTGAAGCAAAACAGATGACTTGCTTCTTTATAAACTTGCTCTACTTATCTTCCGCACCTACATTTGTATTATCAAATGAATTATCGAGAACAATTATTGGAGAACAATTAAGAAAGAGAAATTCTGAGTGTGCAGAGTGTCACAGCCTAACCAAACTAAAAAAAAAAAAAAAAACACAGCGTGAAGCTTCACGAGACATCTAACATGCTTTATGCTTGGAAGATGTCTATACCATATTTGTGGAAATGGACTAATACCTTTCACAACTCCACATTAGCAATAGGGAATCCTAAGGTCCGTTACCAATTGCTACCACTCTGAAGCCCGCATTTAAAAAATGCACTGATTAAAAGCGCGCATTTAGCAATGGGAAGGGAGGAGGGGGGACATTTGGGCCCTAAAGGGAAAAGAGGACACAATGCCGTCCTTATTATCAATTTTCCATCCTGCAAGGGCTACTGAAAATACAACGTACCTCGAAGGGAATAAATGTGCCTGCAGGATACTTTCGTAAATACTCTGCCATCCGTCGTGAACTCTCGTGACTCCATTAAACACAAGGGCTATACGGTCCTTTGAAGGGATCTCCCTTTCGTCAATAGGCATGACCTACAAATCAGTACATGATCATTAACTTTTTCTCCACGGGCCAGCCTGTGACTCCCACTTAATAATATTAAAATCCCCGAATACAAAAGAAAGAGTGTGTAGATTCATAGCATCGTTCACACTCAGAACAAAGGCAACACTGCCGCTATTGCTCTTGTGGTCTTTAAAACATTCTCACTCTAAAGAGACAACTTCTTGAAAGGGGGGTTTATTTATTTATTTGGTAATCCGAAATGAAAGTTTTTGTGAGTTTGAGATTTGCTAGGTTTGTGTGCCACAGCTGGACCCAAGTCAGGCTAGATGCCTCCAAGAATGAAGAGAGTGTGGAAATAATGGGATGCCAATAATCACCGCTACCAGTGCTATATTTTTGAAGCAAAAACTACTACTTGCTTCTGTGTACTTTTTCTACTTATCTTCCATTCCTACATTTTACTATCAAATCAAATTGTTTGATTATTTGAGAGCAATTAAGAAAGAGAAATTAAGCCTGTTCACAATTAACAATTAAGAAATAAGCCCCTAAGAGAGAGGTTTATTTGGTGTCAATTAATATAGTTAACTACTGTAACTTGCCTCTCTGAGAGCCACTTTGGCATAGTCTAAAGCAGTGTTTCTCAACCTTGGCAACTTGAAGATGTCCGGACTTCAACTCCCAGAATTCCCCAGCCAGCGGGAGTTGAAGTCCGGACATCTTCAAGTTGCCAAGGTTGAGAAACACTGGTCTAAAGGCAACGACGCCCCCCCCCCCGGCATCCCACCTCCTGTGCATGCATGCGCCCCATCCCATACATGTGTGCGTGACTTCCCTGCCCCTCCCTTTGCACATGTGCATGTGACCTCTGGTGACCTCCTGTGCATGTGTGCACAACCACCACACATGCGCCACAACCCTGTGCATTCGTGTGCAACTCCCATGCACGCACAACATCCCGCACATGCCCTATCCACACACACACATGCGTGAGCATCTCCCACATGCACCACACTGCCCCACCCCCGTGCATGCGCAGCAGAGACCCAAAAATCAGCTGGCCGGCAGAAGGCACATGGACATGCGCAGTGGAGCTGAGCCAGGGCAACAGCTCAGGTGCCCGCAGAGAGGGCTCTCCGTGCCACCTGTGCGTGCGTGCCATAGGTTCGCCACCACGGATCTAAAGGCATCATGCTGGAAACCAGAAGACTCCGAGTTCTAGTCCCACATAAAGCCGACTGGGTGGCCTTGAGCCAGTCACTCTGTCTCAGCCCTTGAAAGTAGGCAATGATAAACAACTCCTGAAAATCTTCCTAAGAAAACTTCTGAAAGAGCCGAGGTGGTGCAGTGGTTAAATGCAGCACTGCAGGCTACTTCAGCTAACTGCAGTTCTGCAGTTCGGCTGTTCAAATCTCACCGGCTCAAGGTTGACTCAGCCTTCCATCCTTCCGAGGTGGGTAAAATGAGGACCCGGATTGTTGTTGGGGGCGATATGCTGACTCTGTAAACCGCTTAGAGAGGGCTGAAAGCCCTATGAAGCGGTATATCAATCTAACTGCTATTGCTATTGCTAAATGGCAGTCACCAGTATACATTGACTCAAAAAAAAAAAACCCTAATATCCTTGCCTTCTGCTGAAATATAATGCTGACAGCTCAAGTACCCAAAATCTCCCTTTATGAATTAAAATAGCACGGCAAATATTATGTTAGGGTATTACATAGACCCCTAGGAACATTTTTCCTCCAGTGGGTTAGCTAAATCCTAAGCTTCAACTATTCTGAATAACTGTCAACGATAGGCAAATAGAGCTAAACCACTAAAAACACAACAAAGATAATTGGCAGACTCAATAATCCATGAAAAGGCAAACTTTGGGTTCCATTCTCTTGTTATCTGTTAAAGCAAACGAAAGGCCTGGGACTTCCAAGGGTTTCCGGGAACAATAATGTAACTTGCCAGCACAGACGGAGTAAGATCTGCATTTTTGTCAGAAAATAGCTTATTCAGATTGCACAGTAATGCCTTTTTCAAATCAAGCCATAATAAATAAAGAGGGAAAATTTAGCATGTATCTTAAGAAGAATCTCTCCCCCACTTACAGAGCAAGGCTGTACCAACCAGGACAAGGCAGGTAGTCCTCAACCTACGACCACAATTGAAGCCAACATTTAGGATGCTAAGTGAGAAATGTGTTGCCCCATTTAACGACTTTTCTTGCGAAGTGAATCACTGCAGTTGTTAAGTAAGTAACGCGTTTGTTCAGTGAATCCTGGCTTCCCCGTTGACTTTGCTTGTCAGAAGGTCGCAAAACGGGATCCCATGACGCCGGGACACGGCAGCCGTCATAAATGTGGGTCAGTTGTCAAGCCTCCGGAGGTAAATCACGTGACCATGGGGATGCTGCAATGGTCATAACTGTGAAAAATGGCCACAAATCATTTTTTTTTTTCAACGCTGGTGTAACTTCGGTCACTAAGTGAACAAATTCAACTCTTGTGTTGTTTGAGGATCCATTTGTTCATTTACAAACAAAAATCTTGACAACTGCTAGGTGGCGGCCAATAGAAGGTGTGTTTTTTTTCCCCCTTTTTGCTTCTATTCACTAGATATGCAGATTTTTGTAGCCCAGATCTAGAAACCATATTAAAAAGTTTTCACTTGTCTTAGAGCCGAGGTGGCGCAGTGGTTAAATGCAGCACTGCAGGCTACTTCAGCTGACTGCAGTTCTGCAGTTCGGCTGTTCAAATCTCACCGGCTCAGGGTTGACTCAGCCTTCTATCCTTCCGAGGTGGGTAAAATGAGGACCTGGATTGTTGTTGGGGGCGATATTCTGACTCTGTAAACCGCTTAGAGAGGGCTGAAAGCCCCATGAAGCGGTATATAAGTCTTAACTGCTATTGCTATTATTATGTCTTAGGCAGTAGATCACAAAACATGAAGGTGATTTACCACTTTCTGTGTTAAGGAATTAAACTATAATTACTAGAGGTCAGTAAAACAATGTACTGTACATATAATGACACCCTCCGTACAGAGGTAGATTCTTACCAGTTTGGACTGGTTCAGCCGAGTAGATAGTGACTTGGCTGCCCACACACCAAACCATTTCTAGCATGAGCAGAACAACCTCAATTGCAAAAACACATTTTTTTTCTGTTTTCTAACGTTTTTTAGGTGCATATGCGCATGCATGCAGAGCGCGCATTTGGCGTGCATGCTTGCTTCGCTTGCGAATGTAATGTGTAAAGTAATGCCGGTAGCAACCCACCCCTGCCTCCATATATATATGCCAGCCAGTGGTGGGATTCAAAAAATTGTACTACCGGTTCTGTGGGCGTGGCTTGGTGGGCGTGGCATGACTTGGTGGGCGTGGCAGGGCAAGGGTCCTGCAAAATCCTCATTCTCTCCCGATCAGCTAGGACTCAGGAGGCAGAGAATAGATGGGGCGGGGCCAGTCAGAGGTGGTATTTGCCGGTTCTCCGAACTACTCAAAATTCCCGCTATCGGTTCTCCAGAACGGGTCAGAACCTGCTGAATACCACCTCTGATGCCGGCACAATGAGCAAGAGAGCCCTGTCGAGAATAAAGCAAAACTTTCAGAGGAAGATTGAAAATCCTGAGCCCACTCTGAATCACGCCAAGCAGTGCTTTCTCATTGCTAACACTATTAGGGAAATCAATTTTAGGGAGCCGAGGTGGCGCAGTGGTTAAATGCAGCACTGCAGGCTACTTCAGCTTGACTGCAGTTCGGCAGTTCGGCTGTTCAAATCTCACCGGCTCAGGGTTGACTCAGCCTTCCATCCTTCCGAGGTGGGTAAAATGAGGACCCGGATTGTTGTTAGGGGCAATATGCTGACTCTGTAAACTGCTTAGAGAGGGCTGAAAGCCCTATGAAGCGGTATATCAATCTAACTGCTATTGTTAATTTTAAGAATATAGTGATGCTGCCTGTGACTAAAACCACAAAGTCAGCAATTGCAGAATTACGGTGAGAAGGATGCTACAATTTCCCCCATTTAAAAACAAATAGGTTGCAATCCATCTAAGTAAGGAGGCATGTCAGAAGGAATAAAGTTTGCTTCACTTGCGTAGAGTGGCATGCCTTATTGGTCTTTACATGTCAGATTAGCACCACCAAATCCTTAAAAGCTGAGTTATGCTGAAAGTATTCAGCTAAGCAACCAAAAAAAAAAAAACACGTTTTCATAGTGATTCAGATCCCCCCACCCCAAGATCTTCGCTGCAGAAGGCCTAGCATGAATCAGAACAGTATTTGGGAAACTAGCATCAATTCTTAATTCTCAATTCTTAGCTTGAAGCACAGGAACGATTGTCTTTAGATACTTGTCCAAAAAGGCAGGTGGGGTTGTGGGTACAACATGCTTTTCCCAAAACAAAACTCTGAAGTGAGGCATGCTACAAAAATTAAGGTGTGGATTTGTAACACTGCTATGTTCCTCTATACCAGTGTTTCTCAACCTTGTCAACTTGAAGATGTCTGGACTTCAACTCCCAGAATTCCCCAGCCAGCGAATGCGAATGCTGGCTGGGGAATTCTGGGAGTTGAAGTCCAGACATCTTCAAGTTGACAAGGTTTAGAAACACTGCTGTATACCAATACAAACCATTTCATGTACTTTTGGGGTCCTTTTCATAATTAAGGGATGACATTGAATGTTGAACCATGATTATTTTTGTGTTTTTTTTTTAAATTCAAGATGTATGCGTTTGTTTTATCACATACATTTAGGTTCTGGGTTTGCTTGTGAATTTTTTAAAACTTAAATTGAGGAATTAGGTTTAATTTCAAGGGAAAAGATACATCTATTCGGGGGGTGGGCGTCAACAATTTTTGCAAGGGGTTCTCCATCCAGGTGCTGGGTGGGCGTGGCCATGGTGGGCATGGCCTGGTCAACCACCTGCACCAAGGGAGTGGGGCTTTTTGCCCTCTCCAGGCTCCGGAGGCTTTCCTTGAGCCTCCAGGAAGGCGTAAACGGCCTCCCCAGGCTTGGGAGGCCCTCTAGAGACCAGAAACGTGCCTGTTTTTAGCCTTTCCAAACTTCAGGAAGGCCCATTTTTCGCCCTCCCTGAGCCTCTACATCCAAAAGGGGCCACGTGGGGACTCCTGGGAGGGGATGGGCGAGGCCAGCCAGGAGTAGGTTTTGGGGGTTCTCCGAACTGCACAGAATCTTAGCTAGAGGTTCTCCTGAACCCCTGCGAACCCCCAGTAGCCACCCCTGAAGGGATGACATTGTAGTAGAACCATGATTATTTTTATTATTAGTTTTTTTTATTCCTGATGTATGTGTTTGCTTTATCACATACATTTAGGTTTTGGGTTTGCTTGTGATTTTTTTTAAACTTAAATTGAGGAATTAGGTTTAATTTCAAGGGAAAAGATACATCTATTCCGCTGTTTATAGATGCCAGTGGTATTAAGCTAGGACAAATGAATAGCATCAGTCAGCTTGAACTGGTCCCCAAAGTATTATTTTTTTTGTGACTCACAGATATCTGTATGAAATTTTAAGCTTCCTAGCAGATCCTGCCTGAATTCTATTCTGGAGGTGGGAGGAAAATGTGTTCATAGAAAGCTATATTCTTTTGGATTGTATATAATTGTATAATTGTACATATACATATTTACATTTGGAGGCTTTACAACTCACTCATATTTATGATGGTTTGTAATGTCCCACGGTCATGTGATCAACTTTTGGGAAATTCTGAACTCTTGGGAAAGCCAGATTTACTTAAACTACAGTGTTGTTAACCACTGCAGTGATTCACTTAACAACGGTGGCAAGAAAAATGGTAAAATGAGGCAAAATTTACTTAACAAATGACTCATTTAGCAATATGGTTTTTGGGCTCAATGGTGGCTGTAAGTTAAGGACTACAACTCTCTCTCTCTCCCTCTCGGGATGTGTGGAGGAGTAGAGATACTCATTCGCTCAACTTCCTCTTTGCATGGTTCGGCCATTATTCTGAGTCAGACAAAGTAGAAAAGTTTAAGACCAATATCTAAGCTCTAGGGAAAGAGATCTTCTCCATCACCCTGAACTCCTTTTGCAGTGTTTCTCAACTTACCAACTTGTAATATTCAAGAGCCGAGGTGGCGCAGTGGTTAAATGCAGCACTGCAGGCTACTTCAGCTGACTGCAGTTCTGCAGTTCGGCTGTTCAAATCGCACCGGCTCAGGGTTGACTCAGCCTTCCATCCTTCCGAGGTGGGTAAAATGAGGACCCGGATTGTTGTTGGGGGCAATATGCTAACTCTGTAAACCGCTTAGAGAGGGCTGAAAGCCCTATGAAGCGGTATATAAGTCTAACTGCTATTGCTATTGCAGAAAAGTATTTTTCCCCTTTTCTACGCTTACAACTTTTCTACATTTACAACTAAAAAGTTCTACAACTTTTTAGTTGTAAATGAGCACAGGTGCAGAGCACGTGTTGGTGTGTGTGTGTGTGAACAAAGTGCGTACGTGCAAAAAAAAATTGCGCCGAACCGACACTAATGCCAGTAGCAATCCATCCCTCATAGGACTTCCACTTCCATACAACTAATATGTATGGACTCCTACTACAATTATAGAGACTAATTTGATTCTGAATTTAACAACGGCAGCAAGATTGTTGGTGGCGCAGTACTGGAAGAAGGAAGAATTGCCTACTATTCAAGAATGGACATTAAAAGTAACAAACTTAGCAGGCTAAAATATCCGTGACCCGACAAAAGCACACACGACAAAAGCGCACCGACAAAACCGCGTCGCTAAAACCGTGACTCATCACCGCGATGTCATCACCACGACGACAACAGCGCGGCGACAGAAGGGCGCTTTAAAACAGCGCAGCGACAGAAAGCCGATTTAAATTAAGATAAGGGTTAGGGTTAGGTTTAGGGTTAGGGTTAGGTTTAGGGTTAGGGTTAGGTTTAGGTTTAGGGTTAGGGTGCTGAGCGCTTCGGAAGACGCGGATTTGTCCTCCGCGGTTATGTCGTCGCGCTAGGGTCACCTTTTTCCTTAGCACTTCAGACGGCGTGGATTTGCCCTCCGTGGTTATGTCGGCGCGGAAAAGGGCTTCGCGGTTTTGTCGGTGAACCAAAATATCAGCATACCTCAAGGACCATTCGGATGAGAAATACAAGTTGGAATGGAGAAGATGGACTGATTATATTCAAAATAAATATGGGACTAAGAAATTTCAGTTAGCTTATGAATGAATGAACAAGGAATGTAAAAATTTATCTAAAGTTAGCTTTACAAAAGGGGAGTTAAAGCATAAGCGAAGGTACGATGCTAAAGTTAGTTTATTTTAGTGTATGATTGTAAAATGCTTATACCCTGTATCTGCTCTGGGAGGTTGGGGGTGGGAGACGGGGAGGGGATGTGGGATGGGGAGGAGGGAGGGAAGGGGAAAGGTATATAATTGTAAAACTTATTAAAACTTTTTAATTAAAAAAAATAAATAAAAATAAAGTTCTACAACTTTTTAGTTGTAAATTTGCACGCGCGCAGAGCACACGTTGGGGTGTGTGTGTATGAACAAACTGAGTGCGTGTAAAAAAAAATTTGAACCCATCCCTCATATGGACTTCCACTTCCATGCAACTCATATGTATGGACTCCAACTCCCAGAATTCCCCAGCCAGCTTGGAATTCTCTGAGTTGAAGTCCACACATCTTATGAGTGGCTAAAGTTGAGACCTTTTGCCCTACAAGGGTGCTAACGAAACAGAAGAAACATTGGAGGTAGCCTTCACCAGGTGTGCGCACTGTCAATCATGAGTCACTGTGCGAATTAATATGGGTGGTGCTGGATAAAGAGACTCTATAGTGTTGACAACACTGAACCGAAGCCTTGCCAGTATGCAAAGGTGAACACAACTATCCCTGTTTAATCGCAATAATTCTGAGTTTGCATAACCCAATAAATCATAAGTTAAGGGTAAGACAGGTAAGAAACCAAAACGTAGCCAGCTGTGGCTGATTTGTGACTTGATAACTAGAAAACTTCCCCTGTGTAACTATTACTCCAACAAATTCACCTTCATACGTGGCTGGAGAATATGGCTTTTTTCTCCAGCTTCTTCACCTTCCAAGTTTTTTCTCCAGTTTCTTCACCTACAAAACTACGACTAATCCCATGTAAAAAATACAAATAGTCCTCGATTTATGACCACAACTGACCTCAAAACTTTTGCTTTTCGTTGTGTACATGATTTCGTTGTATACATGGTATACAATGACAATAAAGGCTTTACTATTTGTCGCTAAGCAAGGCAGTTGTTAAGTGACTGTTGAGGTTAAATTTTACCTTACTGGCCACAGTTAAGTGAATCTCCGCAGTTGTTAAGTGAATCGTGTGGTCATTAAGTGAATCGGTCTTCCTCCGTTGAGTTTGCTTCTTGGAAACTGGCTGGGAAGGTTACAAATGGTGATTATATGACCCTTGGATAGTGCAACTGTCATAAGTACATGCCAGTTGCCAGGTGTCCAAATTTTGATCACATGACCATGGGAATATGGAGTGGTGGTTTTGTGTGAAAACCACTTTATAAGTCACTTCCCACAGTGCCATTGTGACTTCAAACAGTCACTAAAGGAATGATTGTTGAGTCAAGCCAAAAGAGAGGGCCAGGGGTGCTCCCGCCATCAAAAGCCAACCTTCAGATTCCAGCAGTCAGTCCTCAACTTACAACCGCAACTGAGCCCGAAATTTACATTGAGAAATGTGCTAAGTGAATTTTGCCCCATTTCATGACTTTTCTCGCCACGTTGTTAAGTGAATCACTGCACTTATTAAATCAGGAACACGGTTGTTAAGCGAATCTGGTTTCCCCACTGACTTTGTTTGGTCAGAAGGTCGCAAAATGGGATCACAAGACCCTGGGCCATTGCAGCCATCATAAATGTAAGCCAGCTCTCAAACACCCGAATGTAAACCACGTCCCTATGGAGATGCCGCAATGTGATCCTGTGTGAAAAATGGTCATATATCTTTTTTTTTTTCAATGCTGTTGTAACTTCGGTCAGTAAACGTCCTGTTGTAAGTCAAGGACTAGCTGTATTGGAGAGCAAGCGGCTTCCCGGGTCAGTGGGGATTCCTTGAGATGTGCTTGTGCTGCCGCCGGTTGTTTATGGCAGTGTTTCTCAACCTTGGCAACTTGAAGATGTCCGGACTTCAACTCCCAGAATTCCCCAGCCAGCATTCGCTGGCTGGGGAATTCTGGGAGTTGAAGTCCAGACATCTTCAAGTTGCCAAGGTTGAGAAACACTGGTTTATGGTATATAACAGAATAATAGAGTTGGACGGGACCTTGGAGGTCATCTAGTCCAACCCCCTGCTCAAGCAGGAGACCCTACACCTATTTCTGACAGAGGGCAGTCCAGTCTCTTCTTGAAAGCCTCCAGTGATGAAGCCCACCCACTACTTCCGAAGGCAACTTCTGTTCCATGGGTTGACTGTCGTCAGAAAAATCCTCCTTATTTCTAGATCGAATCCCTCCCTTGCTAATTAGTTTTCCATCCATGATTCCTTGCCTGGCCTTCGGGTGCTTTGGGAAATAGATCGAATCCCCCTTCCCCTCAAATATTAGAGCACCGCTGCCGGGGGGTCTCCCCTTCAACCACCTTGGTCCTCCTCCTCTTCAGTGGAGGGAACGGGCCGCGCGAGGCCGGTTCCCGAGGCCGGCCCACGCGCGAGCCGCCCGCCGCCTTTCCTCCCGGATCTCCTCGGCGGAGCCCCCCGCAGGGGGTTGGGCCCGGAGGCTGCCGCGCCGCTTCCTTGACGGGAAGGGACCTGGAGCGAAGGAGGTGGGGCGATGCCTTTTTGCCGGCCCGGCGCCGCCTTTTTTGCCTGCCTGGCGCCTGAAGGCTTCGCACCGCCGGGCGAGCCGCGGAGCCTGGAGACGCGCGCGGCAAGCGAGGAAGATGAGCTGAGGCGCTGCCCCCGCGGAGCCAACGATCCTGGGGGGACGGACGGAGCCCGCTCTTTGCATGCAGCTGGCGGCGGCGGCGGCGACGACGACGACGACCTTCTCCCGGGCGTGGGCAGCCAAGCGGCGGCGGATCATGATCCTCACACGTAAGCGTGCGCGGCTTGAGCGGCGGCTTCTTTCTCCATTGAAGGACAAGTCAAAGTTGGGGATCGAGATTGGGGAGCGGAGGGGGGGGGGAAACCTTCGCGCTCCAGAGGCGAAGCTGTTCGGGGTTTGTTTTTTGGGGCTGGGGCGCTCTGCACATGCTCGGGGGGAAAAGCTAGAGGGGAGACGACGTTCAATTAAGGCGAGGGAGAGCGAACTTGTCCTATGGATGGATGACAACTCGGCTGCGTTGGAGACACTCTTGGGTGGCTTTTTCCCGGCGCCGGATCCTTCGCAGCTGAGCGCGGGGATCGCGCAGGAGCCGCTCCGGACGGCGTGAGTGGAGACTCTCGCGAAGGGACAACCCCCCCCATACACACACACACACACACACACACACACCAAACACACACACACACACACCAAACACACACACACCCGCTTGATTTTTGCGCGCGCGAGTCCGGTTTGCTGGCCCTTCCCGTGGTTTTTGCGCGTTGCGCTGGCAGAGTCGAAAGGGCGAAGAAGAAGACCTTCCTCTCCGCACGTAGGCAAAGCGGGCATGGCAAGCCCTTCGGGCGGAGGGGGAAAAAAAAGGCTTCCCTCGTTCTGCATTTCTCGACGGGTCTGGTTTATGTCACCCCTCCCGCGTCTGCTCCTGCTCAAACTCCTCCGGCTTCCCTGTCGTAACTTATTTGTGGTTTGCGTTTTTCCCTCAATAATGAAACCTTTCCATGCCGCTCATTTGGGGGTGGGTGCGTTTTGGAAACCCTTCATTCCTCTTGTTACCCAGCTGCCCAGTTTATCTAGGTCCAAACTTGGGAACTGTTAAGACTTGTGGACTTCAACTCTGGGGAATTTTTGGAGTTGAAGTCCACAAGTCTTACAGTTCCCAAGTTTGGACACCCCCTGATCTAGGCAGGCATGAAGTCCTGTGCGTTTTATTTTCTGCAGAATTTTATCCAGTTCTCTGCTTTTAGCAATTCCGAGGGGTTTTTCTTTCCTTCTGGCCTTTCTTGTGAAGGTCACCGCTCGTGTAGAATTAAAAGTCCAAGGGAGAAAATAAGGGTAATAATAATAGTACTAATTAAGGCCGAGATGCACACTGTTATTTAATATACTTTTTTTCCCCCAACTAGATTGTTTATTGTTTATTTGTTGGTTATTTGTTATTCCTGGTTTATTTAATGATTTAAATAATTTAATTCCTGGTTTATTTAATGAAGATAAAACCCAAGGCAGCCAATCCACACAATCTACTCTACACCAACCAGATGTATAATTTCAAGCATTTCTATAGCCATCAGCCATACTGGCTGGGAATTACAGGCCTTGTAGTCCAATCTGAGCAGAGCATATGGGGGGTGGGGGGAGGACTTCCCTTCTGTATTTAACATTTTAGTCCAAGGCTGCTAGGGAAACAGGAAAAAGGAAGGAATCCTTGCTTGGTTGAAACCATGTGGCCGCGCTTCTCCTTGAAATGTGTTTTAAATTAGTAGGTTTTTTTTTTCTCCCCAGTTTCGAGCTGAAATGCTTTCCAAGATGCCATTCATCAAGTCCCAAGCAACTGGGAAGGAAAGTGGGTAGATATTTAAAAGGAGTAGTAGGTGAAAGGGTTAAATTTGGGTGGGTGGGTGTTAAGTGCCAAAGAAAGGAAAGCTTACAGTTCCCTTTTGAAGTTTTCCAGTAATTAGTCTGGTGGCTTCTAGGAGATGGAGGACTCCCCCCCCCTTTCTGGTGCCCAAACTCCTGATGTCATCTTAGGAGCCTTTGATCTCTTTCAAGGAGTAACACCCCCTGTGAGTAGTAAACAATGCTTTGTCTTTCCAGCGCAAACAGAAAACAAATTCTTTTTGTTCTCTGGCATTTCGGTGCCACCCTCAATTCTGCTTTTTATTATCACAAAAACTTGTCAATGACATACTTGTAGTATCATTGTAAGCAAAATGATTCCATTAAGCTAATGAAGATCATCCCTAATAGCAGTAAATTGGAGATGACACACTTAGATTAGCTCTCACATTTTCCTCTCTTGGTTTTTGGTTTTATTGGGATTTATATGCCGCCCTTTTCCCTGAGGGGACTCAGGGCGGCTTACAACCACAGGGGAGGGGAAGTGCAAGGTCAAAACAAACACTTTGTGAACAAAAGAAAAATAATAAAACACAACTTTCATTCAACAATCAAACACTCGGGCGGGTAATTGGAAGCCCTATCCCCAGGCCTGCTGGGAGAGCCAGATCTTGAGGGCTGCGCGGAAGGTCTGGATCGTGGTGAGGGTGCGGATCTCCATGGGGAGCTCGTTCCATAGGGACGGGGCAGCAACAGAAAAGGCTCTCCTCCGTGTGGTCGCCAGTCGACATTGACTGGCAGATGGAATTCGGAGGAGGCCCAGTCTGTGCGATCTGATTGGTCGATTTAGGGAGGTAATCGGCAGAAGGCGGTCTCTCAGGTACCCAGATCCACTACCATGGAGTGCTTTAAAGATGGTCATCATTATCCTGAAGCGCACCCGGAGACCAACAGGCAGCCAGTGCAGCTCGCGGAGGACAGGTGTAACGTGGGCGAACCGAGGTGCGCCCACTATCACTCGCGCGGCTGCATTTTGGACTAGCTGTAGTCGCCGGATGCACTTCAGGGGCAACCCCATGTAGAGCCCATTGCAGTATTCCAGTCTAGAGATCACAAGGGCTCGAGTGACTGTTGTGAGGGCCCCCCGATCTAGGTAGGGCCGCAACTGGCGGACCAGGCGAACCTGGGCAAATGCCCCCCTGGTCACAGCTGACAGCTGGTGGTCAAAAGTCAGCTGTGGATCCAGGAGGACTCCTAAGTTGCGGACCCTATCTGAGGGGTATAAAATTTGACCCCCCAGCCTAAGCGTTGGTGTATTAGCCAAATTATTGGGGGGGAAACACAACAGCCACTCAGTCTTATCCGGGTTGAGCACCAGTTTGTTAGCACTCATCCAGTTCTTAACGGCCTCCAGACCCCGGTTCATCACGTCCACCGCTTCATTGAGTTGGCACGGGGCGGACAGATACAATTGCGTATCGTCCGCATATTGATGGTATTTTATCCCGTGCCTCCGAATGATCTCGCCCAGCGGTTTCATGTATATGTTAAATAGTAGGGGGGATAGGACCGAACCCTGAGGTACTCCACATGTTAGGGGCCTCAGGGACGATCTCTGCCCCTCTCTCTGTGTCGCTGTCTCCCTCTTGAAATAGTAAGACCCAAATGATAAAATAAAGCACTTGGAGATCAGTTGAAAGCTATTCTGATAATTTTGCTTTAAAAATGAGCAAGAGAAATATGGCTTTTCAAAACAAGAGCCAAAATTCTATGCATTTTTTTTATTTGACTAGAAGCTTGTGTCAACTGATGAGACGTAATTATGAATATCATCCAATGCACTGGTTAAATAGCATTTCTTAACCTGGTTTTGTGTCGATGTCTTGAGATTACAGTTTACAGTTTACAGTTTCCTTTTAATGAGAGGATTGATAGGGCTAAGCTGAGATTTACGGGTGCATTGCACCAAGTTGGAAAAGTCTTAAGTCAGCATAAGTTTGGTCTAGCTCAAGTTCTTCAAAAAAATTGAAGAGCTGCTTAACTGTCCAATGGATTTGCTCTTCAGTAGGTGGCAGCACCCTGCCACACTTGTCTGTATTTGTAAGTAATGCACTTACTTACCAAGCTTCATTAGCACTTAGAAGGGTGACCACCAGGTTATGACAAATCTTTTTTTAAAATATATTTTTATTTTCAAAACAAACATACAAATCCTCCTTCTTTACATACTGTAGAAAGTGTATCAGTTGGTTACAAAAGGCTTTTGTGCATCTCTTCCACCGTCATCAAATATAATTCATATTAACTCTAATACCTTAACTCAGATATTTATTATATTACCATCATCATACCTCCACTTTTATTTGACTATGATTATTTAAATGTCCTTCATCATAAAATATACCAAGATTTAATACGTAACCACATACTGGCATTTCATTTCATTTATTTACAAAATCATCCATTAACATTAAATCTTCATATCCTATTCTAGCTAAACGTCCATAATATTTAATACCAAAAATTTCTAATCCTCCTTTCCAAATCCCTGTTTACAATTTACATCCAATTCCCTTATATTATACATATACATATACATATACATATACATATACATATACATATACATACATACATACATACATACATACATACATACATACATGGAGACTATACTAGTCTCCCTTTATTTATTTATCAGCACAAATAAAAACACAAATATAACAAAGGCAACAGTAAAAATATTGGGTTTCTGTCATGATGGACTCTTGTGACGAGCCGATTGACAGATGTTGGAAGCAGTTAGCTTCCTCCCATAATTGGGGCTTACCAGGGGTTGTGACACTAATATATACCTTCTTCCCTGGCTTCAGCTGATAAGGAGGAGACCTGTGGCTTGATGGCTAAGACGTTTGCCTAAGATGCAATACAGCACAGGTTCGAATCCCAGTAAGGGTATGGCTAGCTGATGAGAGCTAAATAGCTTGAAATAGATCTATACTAGTCTCCCTTTATTTATTTATCAGCACAAATAAAAACACACACACACACACACACACACATATATATATATATATACACACATACATACATACATATATACATACATACATATATATATATACATACATACATACATACATACATACATACATATATATATAATTATATCATTATCATTATCATTATTATCATTATCCTTTCTTTATTTAACTATATCCTATATCATAACATTTTCTCCCCAATAGCAAATCTTATAGGTTAAAATTTTGGTTAGTTTCATGCTGGTTATATGCAGAAGGCAACAAATAAAAATCCTTGGTGTCATTTGCCCCTAATAGACACTTTTTTTTCAAGAGTCCAGCCCACTCTTAACATTTAAGGGAAGGGAATGGCAGCAGGCAGAATAGTGGTACAAATTGAGTTAGGATATATGATGCGAAAAGAGGTAAGCCAAATTTTTCATTTTTGAAGCATGTGCTCCTGTGAGGAAGGGACTGTCTTTAACAGTATCAAATTTATTTTCAGGCTTCCAGTGGCTTTTTGCATTTTCCCCATCTCAAAATACCATGAAAGTACAATACCAGTTTTTAATGGTTATACTGCAAATCTTTAGTGGCCCAGTCCATTGAAAGTTTTTGGCAACCTTTCAGGACTCTGAAATATGCAAAAAGAGAGGCTTAGAGGAAAGTACACAAAATGCTGCTTCGGATTTCCTCCGTTATCACAAGTTTTGAATACTGTTTGCGAAGTTACTGCAAAGAGGGTTTTTCGCACGTAGGTCATGTTCTTGAACTTTTCCTGGCGTCTGGATGCAAAGTGTTATACTAGATCTATCTTTTGGGTTTGATCCAGAAAGATGTTTTTAAGGCTGCCTGTAGGTGAAATAGGTTATTGTTCCATCTAATCTGCGGTTTTACTTGTTGAATGGCCTGGATTTTCCCAGCCGTACTTTCTTGAGACATTTAAATGTAGGTGCCAAGAATTGAATTTGGAGTTTATCAATTGAATACTTCAAAGTACAGAAAACCCGTTCAGTTTAATTTCATTCATTTTCGGTTCCTTTCAAAGCCAGGTACAGCAGGGAGCCCACCCTTTCTCCATTTATACCCTGTTTCCCCCGAAAATAAGACCTGCCTGGATAATACGCCAAATTGGGCTTTTGAGCACATCCGCTAAAATAAGCCCTCCTCCAAAAATATTGCAACACAGAAGCAGCCAGAGAAAATGATTGGTTCAAAGCAGTGGTGGGATTCATTTTTTTTTTACTTCCGGTTCTGTGGGCATGGCTTGGTGGACGTGGTGTGGCTTTGTGGGCGTGGTTTTGTGGGCATGACAGGGGAAGGTTACCGCAAAATCCCCATTCCCTCCCCACCCCACTAACCTGCTTTCCAGGTCTGTTCTGTTCAGGGCAACAAAAGATCAGCTAGGAGGCAGTAGGGGCGGGGCCAGCCTATTTGCCAGTTCTCCGAACTACTGAAATTCCTGCTACCGGTTCTCCAGAACCTGTCAGAACTGGCTGAATACCACCTCTGGTTCAAGGTCACCCAGCTAGCTTTGCGCCTAGATTTCAAGGTCTTCCAGTTTTCAGCCTTAAGCCTTAACCACTATACCAAACTGCCTCTCATAATTCAGTTACTCTGGAGTAAATTGTTTGCCGGATTCAGAATGGGTTAGACCGTTTGTGCCCCAGGCAAGCAAAGCATTCCCAAGATAAATGGCCTTGTCCAAATAATGCAGCCCCCCCCCACCCGCCCCGCCCTACCCCAAAGATGAAATTTCAGACCATACAGCAGAAGGTTTTGCCTGTTAGGAGTATACCCCAGCTTTTGGCTTCCATCTTATCTCTCAGTAATGGTCCTTCTCCCCCCCCCCCCACTTCTCTCTCTTCTCTTTCGCCCCCCCCCTCCCCTAAGTGCATCATTTGCGGTTTGTCAGGCTGTAACTTTATCCCAGACATCAGTTACAGATGGATTTTCTATCTTGGGCTATGGGGAGTCTCAGATGGATGGAGAAATTCCCCCAAGAGGAAAGATGCTGAAGCTCTAGTTACATTTGCAATGTTATTTGAAATGAACTAGAAAGAATATAATAGCCAAACAGATTGAGGAGTTGTGTGAATGGGTGTAAGTGTATCCACTGCTCAAAGTTGGATTAGTTTAGCGTCCATCTGGCCCGTAAATGTGTTGATCAACTGTATTTTGGACTGAGGCCAATTGTCTTTGTGGTTTAACTTGCTGTTTGGAGCTTACCATGTTGTCTTTTTCGTTAGTTCAGATGGAAGGGACATATTTGACCTACCTAGGAAGTTTTTTAAAAAAAAAAAATCCCAGGAGAAAGTTCAGCTGTGAATTGACAGCTTTGAAAATATTCTGCAAGCTGAGCCTTTGTTGCTAAAAGGAAAAAAAATACAGTCAATCGATGTATTTGCCTGGAAGCAATTGATAGCTGTGACCAGAGACCAGATTGCTATAATCCTGGATTATGTAGCCTTTTCCAAGTGGTTTCCCACAAGGGAAAGCAAGAGAAAACCCTTGCCAGCAAGATTTTGCAAGATAGTTTGGGATGTCTTGTTTCAGATTTATTTCACAAATACATGCAAAAATCTTGAAGGGAAAAGGGGAAAAATCTTGAAGGGAAAATAATTTATGCTTGAATATTTCAATCTCAGGGGCTTCCTAGGTCAAGATGTTCTTAATCTTTGATATTCATGCAAAGCCACTGTTAAAGGTCATGGATTTCAAATGAAATGCTGTGCTGGGATTATCTTAATAAGATATTTCAGTTATTTTATGGCGGCCCAGTACAAGTAGACTTAAGTATGATCAGAGCCTTTTTTTTTAAAGCCTATCAAATACCTGAGAGAAAGGAAGTTATTTTTTTAAAAAAGAAAACCTGGACATTTGCTTGTGACATCATCTTTATTTCAAAAATATTTTTGTGTCCTACATACATTAAAGACATCAAGCCTGGCTGAACCTCCCTCTGGCAATTCACAGGTCAAAGGCATCAGCCTTCTTCTCCCAATTTTGGAGCCTTAATTATAAAAAACCATTCTGCAATTTGGAGGAAAATGTATACGTTTCCTATAAGTATGCTTTCTGTGATGATATAAATACTTGCATCAGGTGCTAAAATGTACAACAGGCCCACAACATTCTATACTGATTTGCCCAGCCAGCACATGAGAAAAGAGCATAATGCAATTTGTACATGTAAGAATGCATGTAATTTGGTTAGGAGGTATACTTTAGAGCAGGGGTGTCAAACTCAAAGCCCGCGGGCCAGATCAAGCCCACAAGGTGCTTACATCTGGCCCGCGGGGCTGGCATGGAAACAGCAAAGGGCAGGCCCATGGTGCCTCTGCTAGTGAAAATGGAGCTCAGGCTGGGTGCAGTCCATTTCTACTGACCGAGGGCTGTAGGAGCACTTGGCCAACACAGGTGCCCCTGACACAAGTCCCGTGTCACACCCACCATGGCCACACCCATCATGGCAACGCCCCTGACCCTCCGAGGTCAAACACAACCCTGAATTCATGAAAAGAGCCAAGGTGGCGCAGTGGTTAGGGTGCAGTACTGCAGGCCACTTCAGCTAACTGTTATCTGCAGTTCAGCAGTTCAAATCTCACCGGCTCAAAGGTTGACTCAGCCTTCCATCCTTCCGAGGTGGGTGAAATGAGGACCCAGACTGTGGGGGCGATATGCTGACTCTGTAAACCGCTTAGAGAGGGCTGAAAGCCCTATGAAACAGTATATAAGTCTAACTGCTATTGAATTGGCCTTCAATGAAATCGAGTTTGACCCCACTGCTTTAGAGGCATTCAACTGCTAATCTTCCTAATCTCTAGCTTGAAGCCATCAGTACCAGAAAAAAAAAAAACGTTCTTGTATTGCTTGTGGGCCAAGAGTATTATGCGCACTTTCAGTTGCATAGTCCCTCAATCTGTAACATATGAAGGTTAAACAGGATGGTCCTGCATTGTAAACAAAAGTTTCTCTAGCAACAGGAAGGAGGAAATGAGACTATGCAACAGAACTGACAGGCTCCAGACAATACAAGACCCACCCTAACATTTTTAGTGGATCACCAAAGACCTAAAGGCACAAAAATAACTTCAGATGTTTCCCCTTCCTCTTTAGGCTTATTTCAAAAGTATTACCAAAGGCCAGTGTGTTGCATCCTATTGCCTTCCAGTTTGGTATACAACATTGGGATGAACAACCTACAGAATCAAAGCCACTTAGCATTTTTAAAAGCCAGTGAGAGACACAATGAGGGAATGATTCAGAACGATCCAGGGTTGGGTGAAACTTGCCATTGCTTTCTTTGGGTTGTTTTAAAGAGAAGGGCTTAGCTTTTTTTTTTTCTTTGAACTTCACCAAGATTATACTAGGTATTAGGATGATTGTGGGTTTACCCAATTACCTCCACCAGACCAATTAGATCCCACAGACTAGGCCTCCTCCGAATTCCATCCGCCGGCCAATGTCGACTGGCGACTACCCGGAGGAGAGCCTTCTCTGTGGCTGCTCCAACCCTCTGGAACGAACTCCCCGTGGAGATTCATACCCTCACCACCCTCCAGGCCTTCCGCACAGCCCTTAAGACCTGGCTGTTCCGACAGGCCTGGGGCTAAAGATTCGCTGCCCCTATCCCGAATGGTATGATTGTTGTGCTTTTTAACTATGTCTTGTTTTGTGTTCTTGTTAAACTTTTTGTATCCCCCCTTCCCTTTTTGAGCTGTGAGCCGCCCTGAGTCCCCTCAGGGAAAAGGGCGGCATACAAATGAAATAAAACTCAAACTCAAACTCCTTAACATAAGAATAGCAATAGCAATAGCAGTTAGACTTATATACCACTTCATAGGGCTTTCAGCCCTCTCTAAGAGGTTTACAGAGTCAGCATATCGCCCCCACAGTCTGGGTCCTCATTTCACCCACCTCGGAAGGATGGAAGGCTCAGTCAACTTTGAGCCGGTGAGATTTGAACCGCTGAACTGCAGATAACAGTCAGCTGAAATGGCCTGCAGTACTGCACCCTAACCACTGCGCCATCTCGGGTAAGAAAAGCTATCCGTTTTCAGAACTAATAAATTTTGAAGAGGGCCCAAGAACTACATCCTATGGGGACCCTCAGGTTGGCCGCCTCAGTTTATTGGGACAATTGTAAAGGGCGATTATAAGAAACCAAGTAATTCGACCGTGTCACTTTCCTTGTTTAATTCAGGTGAGATCACAGATAATTACACAGAGTCGTCATCATTATACTAGCATTTTTTTCTGCAGGCAGCATCGAATTTTTGGATCAGGAGGTGCCATTTTGAGTGATCAAACATCCAGGTCTTAACTGGGCATTTTTCACATCTCTGTTTATTGAGTCTTGCCAGCTTTGGCTTTCCACATGGGCATTTGGGCTAGATAATTACACACAGTAAGATACAGAAGTGCTGGCTCTGTTCGAAAAAGTTTCCTAACCTTTTCTTGGGTAGCCACGGAAAGAAGCTTTTCCTTAATCTGTTTTCTTTCTGTAATAGTACAATTTACAATCATCTTGGTCATCAAGCAAGAAATCATCAAGAAGAGGTTATTCCGCCAGCTCGCAACAGGCCAGCCTGAATTTTTCTGTGAACATTCAAGTTATCTCTTAAGCATACCTCGGAGATTGTGCAATGTTTTGCTATCATGCCTAGAAAAACTTTCATTCCCAGTCAACTGTTTCTGTGAGTTGTGGCAGCTCTGCATTATGTATTTATACACACACAGACCCAAATAATATTTGCTGAGCATTCATGATTTGCTAGATATTTTAAAGCTTAGAATTCATGAATTGAGTGTTCAGTTTGAGCCAATTAATCTCAATTCCAGTCATGTTTCTTACCTTATTTTTTGTGCTCCCAGGGTCGCAGTGAACTAAAATAAATCTATGTGGTGAAGAATGTCAACCTGACTTTGTTTATTTTTGATTCTATGGCTGATAAATATTAAGGAATGTGAAGGCTGCTCTTTTTCCAGCAGGAAGAACCGGTAGATTAGTGCTAATGCTTAATGCTATTTAAGTCAACTTTACACATATAATTTTTGATGTGTTCTCTCATCCTTTGGGAAATTTTATATTTCCAGCAATAATGAAATAAGATAATTTGTACCTTTCGAAGTAGAATTACTATACCATATTTTCCCAAAAATAAGACCGGGTCTTATTTTTTTTTGACCCTCGAAATAAGTGCTTGGCCTTATTTTCGGGAAGGTATTATTTTTGGGAAAACCAATCTGGGACGAACCGGCAGAAACCCACCTCTGGAATAGATGTGATGTGATATAGCAATAGCAACAGCACTGAGACTTACATACGGCTTTACAGTGCTTTACAGCCCCCTCTAAGCAGTTTACAGAGTCAGCATGTTGCCCCCAACAATCTGGGTCCTCATTTTAGCTACATTGGAAGGATGGAAGGCTGAGTCAACCTTGAACCTGATGAGATTTGAACTGCCAAATTGCAGGCAGCAGAAGTAGCCTGCAGTACTGCACTCTAACTACTGCGCCACCGTGGCTCTTCCACAGTTAGCGATATGGGGAACATTGCCATTTGTCCTTTATTGTAATTATCTTGCTTTCTAGTTGGGCTGTACTTTTGTTATCACTCTGGACCTAAAAAAAAATAATTATGGTGGTTTTTTGAAGTGCCTGGTTGATCTTGATGGCGTTCTGACAGTACTTGAGCATTTTCTCTGCAATTTGGTAAGCAGTTTGATTTCAGCCTAGTCAGTTTTAGCATAGATAAAGGAACATCTTACCAGAGGTGGTCTGCTGCTGGTTCGGGCGAACCGGTAGTTCCAACCAGTGGTTGGGCCTGCCCGCCCACCCTGGCACTATCCCATCCTATATAATTATGTTTTAGATGCTGCATGCATGCTCATATTTTCGGTTCTGTTACATTATGAGACACCTACCCAGGGGTGGGTTTCAACCGGTTCGCGGAGGTCCCTGCGAACCGGTTGGTCGACGAACCCAGAAGTAAGTAACTTCCGGGAACGGCGAAGGGCCCACACACCCGCCCGCGCTCCTTACCCGGTTTTGACGAGTTCTGCGCTTCCGCGCATGCGCAGGATGCATACAGCGCCTGCGCGATCCTCCAGGAGCAGCTGGAGCATCACACAGACGCTAGTACTCACGCGTGCACCGCACACGTGCACGAGGATGCCGCTGGCCCCGTTCCAACTGAACCGGTTGGAACGGGGCAAGAAACCCACCCCTGCACCTACCTCTGCATCTTACCGCATGTGATTCTATCCATCCTGTGAGCACAGCTACCTGAGGAATGACAAGAAGTGAAAAGAGAATGAAAGCAGGTTTTCACCAAATCAGATCAGTATTATGGACCAAGATAAGTTGCTTCCGTATTATAAGATACATGGTCCAGAAGTATTCCTGACTCTCACTTGTGTCATTCAAGAAGATAATTTTTTAAACTGACATTTGGGGTTTTTGGGGGGGTAGAAGAAGGCTATCTTTGCCACGGTGGGGTAAAATCTGTGGATATGGTATGATGCTGTCACATGGATATGCTGTAAGTCAACATTGTTGATGTACTTCACTCACCAAGGATAACCATCCTAATTCTGAAAGTCAGTCCTAGAAGACATGAACCCTGATTGCTCTTTAGAAGGATATGGTGTAGAATAACCATTCGAGAATTACGTAGACAACAATGGTTGTCTCTCCCTGAATATATAAATTAATTTTTTGGTGGTGTCCCATCAAGTCAGTATTCATTATTGGCGATGACATTTCCATGACAGTGTACCCCTAACATGGACTTTCAGGTCTTCCAACAGAGCACACACATTGCCACATTCACCATGTGTTAGGTTGTCCTCTTTCCTTCCACCTTTCCCAAAATTAAGAATCTTCTCCAGAGAGCTGATATGTCACAGGTAATAATTTGAGCCTTGATTGTAACTTGATTAGGAACACTGGATTGATTGATGTAATGATTAATCCAGGTAGGGATGGAAGAGGCTGAATTATAATTTACTGTCTTTAAATTCTTGAGGGTGTAGTCCAGTGGTAGTCAACCTGGTCCCTACCACCCACTAGTGGGCGTTCCAGCTTTCATGGTGGGCAGTAGGGGTTTGCTGTAACTCTGCTTTATACGTTTTATAAAGTAAAGTTACTTCCCTACTTTATAAATCACCATTACTGTGGAACCGGTGGGCGGTTAGAAAATTTTAGAGATACAAAAATGGGCGGTAGGTATAAAAAGATTGACTACCCTTGGTGTAGTCCAAAATTCTGGCACTCCAGGTTAAGAAAGCCCACTTTATAAAATTATTCTCATACCTATGAAGCAAAAAATATCTAGAGAAGTTCTTAAACAAAGCATTATAATTGTATACATATTTTGTATTGTTTGTCTGGTCTCTGAGGGCCTGATTCTCCTGAGAAATTTACCCTGTACAGAAGGGTACAAGGAGTGATTCTGCCTAACCTTTTGCAAGTTATAGACTGTCTCCTTCTCTTAACTTGCTGACTGAGAATCTGACAGCTTGCCATGTATCTTAGTCATCTTGAAAGTCTACATGCTTTCAGTGAAAGTAGCTGTGATGACAGTATTTTGTGTTTAGTCTTATAATAAATGCAACATTTGAATCCTTGGGACTTGGCCCAATACATTCTTTATGAAGTGTCATGAATGCTGTCTATGAAATTTGCTCAATATGATTTTATCTTAAGTCTGCTAATGTTTGTTGAAACTCAGCTGGTGGACATGATCCTAGTTGGTGCTTGATTAACCTCTGTGTATTCAGGGACATTTATAGAAAGGGAAACTACTATTTATACTACTTAATAGAGACTAGGTTTTTTTTAGTAATAAAAACAGGAAGGCACGGTGTTTCCCCGAAAATAAGACAGGGTCTTATTTTCTTTTGACCACCGAAATAAGCGCTTGGCCTTATTTTCGGGGAGGGCTTATTATTTTCGAGGTGCAGGAGGCAGCGAGTATGGTCACCTCATGGCTGCTGCAGTGGGTTTTTTTAGGTTTTAGGTTTTATTAAACATTTATAGGCCGCCCTTTTCCCTAAGGGGACTCAGGGCGGCTTACAATAATAAGGGAGGGGAGTGCAGAACAAAACACAAAAAGAAAATGTGAGTAAAAATAATTAACGGTAAAAATACAACATTCATTCAGCATTCAGGAGGGGCGAGAGTAAAGTCTTATCCCCAGGCCTGACGGGATAGCCAGATCTTGAGGGCTGTGCGGAAGGCCTGGACGGTGGTGAGGGTGCGGATCTCCACGGGGAGATTGTTCCATAGCGTCGGAGCTGCAACTGAGAAGGCTCTCCTCCGCGTAGTCGCCAGTCGGCACTGAGGATGGAATTTGGAGGAGGCCTACTCTATGCGATCTGATGGGACGGAGGGAGGTAATTGGCAGAAGGCGGTCTCTCAAATAGCCAGATCCACTACCATGGAGCGCTTTATGAATGGTAAGTAGGACCTTGAAGTGCACCCGGAGACCAACAGGTAGCCAGCGCAGCTCACGGAGGATCGGTGTTATGTGGGTGAACCGTGGTGCACCCACAATCACTCGCGCTGCTGCGTTCTGGACTAGCTGTAGTCGCCGGATGCTCTTCAAGGGTTGTAAAAGTTTCAGGGAGGGCTTGTTTTAGCACATGCGCTCATAATCCCGATTGGGCTTATTATCCGGGGAGGCCTTAGTTTCAGGGAAACAGGGCACAAATAAGATTTCTGACTCCTTTAAATATACAACTGGCCTGTATTTATGATGGTTGCAGTGTCTCGGAGTCATATGATCACCTTCTGTGACCTTCTGACAAGCAAAGTCATTGGGGAAGCCAAATTCACTTAACAACCATGTTACTAATTTTTATATATTCCTATAGAGAGAGAGAGAGAAAGAGAATCAATGCCAAGTCAGTGGTTTCTTTCCAAAAGTCATAACTAATATATTTATCAGTATGGAGAATCTAAGCTTTGTTTCTGATCTGTTTTTTTGTAGTAAATTTGAGAGACAATTGGTTTGGCAATTCAATTTTTAGTAAGACTGAAGAGCCAAGTTTTGTTCAAAAAATATGTTTGAATTCATATTGCTATGTTTATGTTGGGACAACAGAACACAGTCAAATCATTGTATTCCTAGAATTACCCAATCCTCTGGTTTTAGTTGTTCTCATTTTTAGCTCCTGTTCCTTGACTTCTTAGAAGATCAGGTTCCTTTCCTGGTTCCTTATTCCCTCAATATACAAAACTTCTGACACTTTTAAAATATTGAAAAAATTCAAGACAAAGAGGGAGAAATGGAGTCTGTTGTTTTGCTGATATTTTGGACAATTGCCATAGTCCTTTACTATTGAGCAAATTAGCTGTCATGGAGGCAGATTAATATTCAAAGCATTTTAGAGATGCCAATTTGCTAAGCCCTCTTTCAATTCATGCACTGTTTATGTGTGTTGCCTGTCAAGTAAGTTAGAATTGCTTTCCAGAATCTTCCATATTCAGCTTCTTGTTCTGGCATTCAGAGTTTTCCATGGGTTTTTTTTTTTATTTCTTAACTTCTGATCTCATTGTGATATACCTGCCCATCTTGGGTTTTTCAATCGTTCTAACCAAGGTCCTAAGGGACATGGTGGCTAAGGCACTGAGCTTGTCGATCAGAAAGGTCGGCAGTTCGAATTCCTAGTACCGCAGTAATGGAGTGAGCTCCCATTACTTTTCCCAGCTTCTGCCAACCTAGCCGTTCGAAAGCATGTAAAAATGCAAGTAGAAAAATAGGAACCACCTTTGGTGGGAAGGTAACAGTGCACCTTTAGCGTTTAATCATGACCATGACCATGGAGATGTCTTTGGACAGCGCTGGTTCTTCAGCTTTGAAACGGAGATGAGTACCTCCTCCTAGAGTCGGGAATGACTAGCGCATATGTGCGAGGGGAACCTTTACCTTTAACCTCAGTCCTACAAAAGGGATCTTGCTTTCTTAATGACTCTTGTTGAATACTGAGCTCCTGATTGGTTGTTACTGTTATTGCTGTTAGAAATAAATGGTTAGCTTGTTAAGCCTTGCCTTGCCTCAATAATTACTCAATCCACCCAATGTGCTCAGTATTAATTAACTCTACTCATTCTTCCTTCAAACTCTTAGCTCTCAAGTTGGTTCCATCAAATGATTGTAAAAGTTTGTTCTCAAAAATCAGATAATGCTAAGGAAGTTTATGATCCTTGTTTGAGTTCTTCTCCAGAATTGTTTATAACACATAGGTATCTGGGGGGGTGGAGAAACGGCATGGTACAATCTGACTTCATGATGATACCGATTGACGTACAAATGCAGTTTATCTTTGTGGCAACTTCATGACTAGTTGAGGTACCTATATTATTTAGCTGTTGACTTCATGTAATTCTACAACTTGCTGTAAATGGTATGATGCAATAAGCATAATCCCATGCACTGTGTTAGCTGCTCTGTAATGATTGTTCCGAGGTTGGCTTTCAGATGTGATTGTGATTGCATGAGTCGGTCTCTTAAGTCATATCAAAAGAGCTTCCAGTGCTTGAATAATTGCTTTCTCTGAAGGATTCTGTAAACAATTACTAGCGTACAATTGACACATAAAGAGCAAGAAAGGACAGAATAACTAGGAAAAAGATTACACACTTTAGACTGGATTGTGAAGAAGGGTGGACAGGAAGTCTTCAACTTACAACCACAATTGGGACCAGAATTTTTTCATCGTTAAGCAAAGTAGTTAAGTGTGTCGTACCTGATTTTGCAACCTTTTTGCCACAGTTGCTAAACAAATCACTGCATTTATTAAATAAATGAAGCGGTCATTATGTAAATCCAGCTTTCCCAATTGACTGCTTATCAGAAACTGGTTAGGAAAATTTCAAATAGTGATCACGTAACTCTGGGATGCTACAACCATCAGAAATACAGACAGTCCTCAAAATGAGCCCAAAATTTCTTTTGCTAAGTGGAGACATTCGTTAAGTGAATTTTGCCGCTTTCTTTTTAACGGCCTTTCTTGCCGCGGTTGTTAAGTAAATCACTTGCAGTTCTTAAATCCGTAAGTCAGTTGTTAAGTGAATCTGGCTTTTGCTTGTCTGAAGGTCGCAAAAGCTGATCACGTGATCCCCGGGACACTGCAACAGTCATAAATATGATGAGTCAGTTGCCAACCATCTGAATTTTGATCACATGACCATGGGAGTGTTGCAATGGTCGTAAGTGTGAAAAATGGTCGTAACTTACTTTTTCCAGTGCTGTTGTAACTTTGAATGGTCACTAAGTGGACTATTCTAAGTCGAGGACTACCTGTACATGTTAATTGCCAGGTGCTCAAATTTTGATAGCATGATGACACGTTTGTTAGCTGAACTTTTTTCATCAGTACAGTAGATTTTCAAGGAAACACGATTCTTTTTATGATGGAAGCTTTCTTTGCTTTAAACTACCAATACACTTCATATATGAGAATTCTATTCCATTTTCTTTGCCTTCAATCCCAATGAGACAGAAATTCCGGAAGTCTCTGCTACAAATCCTGCATTTGTAGCTTACAAAATGCTATTTTCTATTGTTTCATCTCTCCTCATATCACATGATTATATCATTCAGAGATGCTCCCGTTATTTTTGGCAACATTCTTTTGTTTTTATTTTTTTCCTACTGAAGCATGCTTTCTAGAAAGTGTATTTTATTCCTGGAAAGTGCTTGCTAGGGGAAATGTGTGTAATGATGCTTGGCATGATAGAAGGGAAAATAAGTTATTTAATACATCAGTGGACTAGTTTGACTTAATCATTGAATTATGCAAAGTTTACGCAGAATCTCAATCAACATCACAGTTGGCCAGAGTGAAGAAAACAGCAAAAATTGTGGATATAATGAAACGGGGGGAAAATGAATTCTGATTATTGAGATTGTATTGTCAGCCTCTGTAGCACAATTGTATATGGGTGAATTTATTTATTTTTTAACTTGGGCTGCTGTTATGTCCCTTATTGATCAACCTTTTGTCTTTTTGGTTCAGAAGAAGATGTGAACCCCTGGCATAGGCCACTTCTGAGGGAGCCAAGATAACTGTTTCTTGCCTATTCAGGGTTTCCCCAAATTAGCTATTCTGAAGCATATAAGTGAGGGAATATTGAGGCCAACTAGACCCAAAACGGGGCATGAGGGGTATGTGGTGCCCCCTTCCCGTGGCCCCACGAGGTTGCAGGGACCCCTACTAGACCCAAAAAGGAGGGTGGGGCTGCCTGTCACACCCCTGGCCACACCCACCCACCAAGTCATTAGGGCAGAGAACCAGTTGTTAAATTATTTGAATCCCACCACTGCTTAGTATTGTGTGACATAACCTAACTGCCTAAAGGTCGGAGATAGATTCACAATTCTGACTCCTTTTAAATACTGACAAAAATGATCAGCAAAGTATCTGGAGTAGGGTGATCACTGAATTGAATGAATGAATGAATGAATGAAATGCACAATATTTTCTTGCACTCTTGAGTTTGCAGTCCAGCAACCAGGCTCAGTGTAATGTTAAACACATCTTTACTTTTAGTACATGATGGGTTTTTTTCTTAAATCAAATAACGTCAGCTCAGAGGACTAATGTTTATGGATACTGCAGATGTGAAGGATGAATGCAGTGCAGTCTTAAGAGATCTCTTTGGGGAAATCATGCCTGTCCTTTACAAATGAATCAGATCCCGTCAAAGGAGATTCTTTCCTGTGGACTGAGGCAGAGGAAGCAGTTACATAACCCCCTAGGCCTCTGGTTATCACCACACCCAGGTGTGTGTGTGTGTGTGTGTGTGTGTTTTCAATCAAACTTGGTACACAGATGACTTACTCTCTGGAAACAAATACTGAGGGGGTAAGACACCCCTAACACCCCTGTGGGGGTGTTCTGTTAAGATACAGCCTGTTGTGCCTTAAAATGGCTTCTGCTGTACAGCGCAGTGGAGTTGCCGTGGTAACGGCTTCACGGTACTCGACAAAGGGGCTCCCTCTGATAAGGGGGAAAATCCAACATTAGAAATTACATTTGGCTGAGACATTTATGAATGTCTAATGCAGGATTGGGATAAACAAATATCCGGGCAACATCAGGTTAATAGATAGCACAAGATAAAGTCACTACTCGGAGGAGGGCCTTCTCTGTGGCTGCTCCGGCCCTTTGGAACGAGCTCCCCGTGGAAATTCGGACCCTCTCCACCCCTCGGGCCTTCCGGACAGCCGTGAAGACCTGGCTGTCCCAGCAAGCCTGGGGTTGAGTTCCCCCCCCCCCTGCTCGAATTTGCTGTGTCTGTTGTGCTTTTAAATTGTTTGTATTGTCTGATTGTTTTTGTCTTACTTTTTGTAATTTTCCCCCCCTTGGCTTTTGTTCAGCCGCCCTGAGTCCCTTCGGGGAATAGGGCGGCCTACAAATTGAATAAACTCCAAACTCCAAACTCCATTTGATTGTCCACAAATACGTCTGATTTCTTCTCAGGTTGTTCAATCACAGTCTGAGGGTGGAAATAGACAGCCAGATACCTGAACTATTTCTTTGTCTTTTTTATCTGTAAAGGGGAAGGAAATAGCAAGTAGCATAGAAGCAGGCTGAAAAAAACTTGATCTTCCTTCTCTTTACTTCATTGCCCTCTGTTGCTATTGAGCGGATTTTCTATAGGCCAGTAATAATTAGTATTATTTAGGCTGAAGCGTGGAAAAGCAAAGACATTATGGTTTAGGATTTCCTTTAATTACCTAGGTTTATCTATATCAGGAGTGGGGAATGATGGCCCCTTTATGACTTGTGGACCTCAACTCCCAAGATTTCTGAGTCAGCCCTTTATGTGTGAATAATTACGTTTTATATGTTAGATGCATTTAATTAGCTTGTTCAAGTCAAGCTTGGTTCAAAATACACGTTTTGCAGGGGGCGGGGCGCACATGTGGGGGTTGCGCATACATGCGTGGGGGCAGGATGCGCTCATTGCATTATGGGTACACGCTCACTTTCAGCACTCAGCACCAAAAAGGTTAATCGTCACTGATCCTATACAGTGTTAAATTGGTGCACCTCAAGATGGTAGTATGAAATTTAGCAGGTTCTACCAAGTTTGATGTCGATGTACATGGAAGAGAGCAAGGTGCTTTATTGAGTTGATTCTGCAGTATTCTGAAATAGAATGATTGCAAAGTATGTGTATGAGAGAGAGAGATTACACACAAATATATATAGCTAGCATAAAATATAACAGAATGAATGAAACCTAATATTGCAGCCTGAATGAATGAATGATAAAACAACAAAACTGTGCTGTAACGAACTTTTTTTTTTAAATTGCCTTGTGTGTCATAATTGCACTTTCAGAAAAAATGTGAGGGAAATCATCTTGGCTTGCAGTGGCTCTCAAAACAGTTGAGTTGTTTCTGAGGTTTCCTATCCTAGTCTTTAAAAAGATTAGATATGGGCAAGGCTAAATAAACAGTAAAAATTTACCGTTGGCCACAACTATTCAATCAGCTAAAATCTTGATGGCAGAAAAAAAAAATTGAGCTGTCATTAAGAAGAAAAGCCTTGAATGGGATGGTAACATTCTGCTGAGGAATTACCCGTATATACTCGAGTATAGGCCGACCCGAATATAAGCCGAGGCACCTAATTTTACCACAAAAAACTGGAAAAGTTATTGACTCGAGTATAAGCCTAGGGTGGGAAATGCAGCAGCTACCGGTAAATTTCAAAAATAAAAATAGATACCAATAATGTTTTTGAATATTTATTTCAAAGAAAAACAGTAAACTAGCGGTGTATTCAATGAAATACTTCACTCACCTCATGATGCTGATGTCCCGTGCAGCCGCGGGAGCGATGTCCCGCCTCCTATGACACACGGCACAGTGTTTCCTATCATTGGATCACTGTACCAGAGGAGGTGGGACATCGCTATGTGGCTGCTTGCCATAACAAGGAGGAGGTGGGACATCGTTGCAGAGCGGCAGGAGGGGGAGGAAGGGGAATCGTAAGACAGCCCTGCATTACATTAGAACGTGAGGAGGGGGGATGGTGCGGTGCGCGCTGCGCGGCAAACTAACACAGAGGGAGGGGAAACTCACAGGGGCACTGGGCCATTCACGAGTGTCACCCAGCGGCATGGCCCCGCCCCTTTTTCTCCTCCATTTCGGGCAAATTTTTCACTGACTCGAGTATAAGCCGAGGCGGCTTTTTTCAGCCCAAAAAGTGGGCTGAAAAACTAGGCTTATACTCGAGTATATACAGTATTTTAACTATCCATTGGTTTGCATAGCTGCTCATTGGATGAATCCTGTCACCAAATTCTTTCTGGGACCTGAAAAAATCTTGATTCAATTCTTTGGCCTCAGGTGCCCAGTTTGTCCTCAGATATGCAAATAGCATGAAGAAAAGGGAGTAAGAATGAAGCAATTATACAAAAGTTGGTCTACTAGTTACTCAGAACAAGGAATAAGCAGTCAGAAAGTCACCTGAAGATCCAGGAATATCCTTAGGGGTTGAAATCCTTGCAATTCCCTTTTTTAGCCTATATTGAGTCTGAGGGCAAAGTTAGGGTTAAGGATGGACATCTACATCTTCAATAATCAACTTCCAAAAAGCTTTTTGAAGACTAACCAGAAGATCTATTCTTCAAATTTAGCTCCACTCTTCTTGACTTCATAGACAAGTCTATATGATAAGAATATAAAGGCTATTTGTCATTATCTTCTTCTGTCAATGCATATACTATCTTCTCAGATTGAAAGTAAATGTACATTTTCATTCCAGCTTGGAAATGTGAGGCTTTAGAAAGAGCTTTTAAATCTCTTCGAGTAATACCTATTTTTTAGCTTTCCAGCCAACCTCAATCTGTATTCTGGGATCACTACCCAAATAATTTAGCAGTGTTGGCACGCTTGATAAGAAAACCGAGAATGAAAGTCAAAGATTTGTACATGTTCCCTTTCTCCTGGCCCCTTGTACCAAGCAGTATTCTGAACAAGGGAAAAGCACAGTTGAAGCAACTGTGGATGTGGATGGAATAATTCTTAAATGTTGTGGTGCTGCATAACTCTCTTTTTACTGTTAACCCGAACAGTAAACACATTCTTGATTGAATGTAACATAATGCCTTAGTTGTTCTAAGGATCAGAGTCGGTTAGTGTTATTTACCCGCTATAAAAAGTGGGTGTTGCCTTTTTAATTAGAGGCAGTATTTCAGTTTGCAAGTAGATTGTTGCGTCTCAAAGAAACATCAATTGCTAAGCAATACTCATGAATGGTTGGAAAGATTCTTTGATAAGGCATTACTTTCGAAAAGCACAGGCACATTTGTTGAGTTTTGCATTTAAAAGGAAGCAATTTGTCTCAGACATTTCCATGGAAGATTTCTTCTCGTTTGTAAGCACCTTTAAAAAAAAAATACAGTTCCAAGGCAGATATTATTTGCTTTCTTCTTGGTGCTAGTCAGATGCTTTTTCCCCCCTTCCGTTTTGGATGCTTTTTATAATCTGTTTTATTGTTTTATGTAACTACTCTGTTCCGGTGAGTTTTGTGTACATTACTCCTATGTGCTTTAATATCCTTCGTTCTGATTTTCAGTATGTTCAGAGAATGGCCTGTTATTGGGCAGATTAAAGTATATATACAACAAATACAGGTCATCCTTAATTTGCAACCACAATTGTTTCCAAATATTCCATTGCTAAGCAAGATAATTGTTAAGAGATTTTTGCCCCATTTTATGACCTTTCTTCCAACAGATAAGTGAATCACTGCAGTTGTAAAGTTACTGACACGGCTGTTTAGTGGATCTAACTTCCTCATTTACTTTGTCTGAAGTTCACAAAAGGTGATCATATGACCCAGGGCCATTAAAACTATCATAAATACAGGCCAGTTGCCGAGGTTCCGAATTTTGATCGTTTGACCATGGAAATGCTGCAAGAGTCATAACTGAAAATGGTCGCAAGTCATTTCTTAAGTTCCTTTGTAACTTCAAATGGTCACTAAATGAATGGTTGTAAGTCAAGGACTATCTGTAAAATGAGAAGGTGGTGCTTGAGAAGCTTCCCTTGCCACATCTTGCCGCAAAAGCACCACGTTCATCAATTTGCTCCTGATTGGATTGTAGCTATTTAATATGAAGAACATTGCAAAGCTTAGCGTAATTTTACTTGGTCACGGAGTAGTAGAATTAGGTCAGTCTATAAAGCAGTGGAAGAAGAAGTGTAATCAAAAGTTAAAATAATTACACTTGGATAATAAGTTGCATTTCGGTCCAAACCATGATGCTATCTAGGAGCCCCGGTGGCACAATGGTTAGAATGAAGTATTGGGAGCTAACTCTGCCCACAGCCAGGAGTTCGATCCCGACTTGTCTCAGTTGACTCAGCCTTTCATCCTTCTGAGGTTGGTAAAGTGAGGACCCAGATTGTTGGGGCAATATTTTGACAGTGCAAATCTCTCAGAGAGTGCTTAAAGCACTTCGGTGTTATATATAAATCTAAGTCTATAGCTATTATTATATGTACACATTTTCTACATGTAATGTTTTAAGATTTATTTTTTTTAAGTTTGCTTTCACCGTTACCAATTTGGAATTGTGGTTTTTTTTTTCTTTTTCAGAGATTGAAGCGAAAGAAGCATGTGATTGGCTGCAAGCAGCAGGATTCCCCCAGTATGTTCAACTTTATGAAGGTAGGTAACAATGCAATTCACGGCTCTATAATGATATTCTTAATAACAGTATGATTGTATCATTGCTACTTTACATAGAAAAGATCATAATTGTAGAACAGGTTAGAAAATAATGGTATCAATGCCAACTTCCATCTATGATCTCTGTGTATTCGACAAAATTAACATGTGTTAGGTGACAGACTTCAATGCTGCTGATAAGGCAATCAGTTGAAAGATTTTGGGATTATTTTGGAACAATACAGTGGTATCTTAATTCATGTTGTTCATTTGTCCTAAGTAAGGACTTTTTACAACCCCAAAGCTTACCAAGATTATGCTGCGAAAAGTCAGCAGCAAAATGACAATAACACTAATAGATTATTAGACCATGAAATCAGTTCTACAGGATGTTTCCAACTACTGTTGAGGTTGTCTTATACAGAATCTTCAGTGACTGATTTTGCAGTACCTCTTGTTCCATATAGAACATTGAATAATAAGGTTCGAAGAGATTTAGAAATCCTCTAGTCCAGGCAGGGCTGTCGAACTCCTGTCCCGCAGGCCAGATGCGTCACGCATTGCCCACGCCCGGTTTAGCGAAGGGCGGGGAAAGTCCTGATACATCACGTGATGCCGCCATGACAACCTGAGTTTGACACCCATTCTCTAATCCAACCCTCTGTTCAAGCAGGAGACCATTCCAGACAAATGGCTATCCAGATTATGGTCTTCTTAACATTAACACCTGAATTTTCTGGATTTAAAAAAATGCTTTTATCCCAGTCACCTTGGCAACAAGGTGAGAGCCGAGGTGGCGCAGTGGGTAGAGTGCAGTACTGCAGGCCACTTCAGCTGACTGCTATCTGCAGTTCGGCAGTTCAAATCTCACCGGCTCAAGGTTGACTCAGCCTTCCATCCTTCTGAGGTGGGTAAAATGAAATGCTGAAACGTTGCCAAGACAATCTCAATCTTACCTGGGAAAAGACCCGAACACAACAAGACCAGCATACCTACACCCGTGAAAATCTACGAATATATAAATAATAAGTAAAAAAAATGATGTGTGTATATTCCAGCATAACTCTGGAACACCTCAAGCAATTTCAACCAAGCTTGGTGCACAGATGTCTTATTCTCTCGAAAACAAAATACTGTTGGGGTAAGACACCCCTAACACTCCTCGGGGGGCGGGGTGTTTTGTGAAGATACAGCCCATTGTGTCTTAAAATGGCTTTTACTGTACTGCCATAAAATGACTTCTACTGTACAGCGCAGTGGAGTTGCCATGGTAACAGCTTCACAGTACTCCACAAGGGGGCTCCCTCTGATAAGGGGAAAAATCCAATATTAGAAATTATGTTTGATCCGGACATTTTCCCCCTGTAAATAAATACCCCGGCAACACCAGATTATCGGCTAGTAAGAGATAAAAAGTTCTTTAGCAACACTTATTTCTTACTTACTTACTAATATAAAGTAAATATATTTCAATGTTTGCATTTATTTACATTTATATAGTCACCCATCTCACATGAGTGACTCTGAAAGGCACACTAAGTTAAAAACCCAAAGACAATATTGCACGACAAAATAACAACAAAAATAATTTTGAAAACATTTTCTTAGACGTAATCTGTGGGAGAATTCAAGTCAGTTCCCCTAGCAATCTAATCACCTTACAAACTCCAGCTTTTTATTGGATCTGAAGGAAAATGGTACTGCTCATTTTTTTCTCAGCTTAGGCTCAGTATAATCTCTTGCTGAAGGTCCCTAAAAATCTCCCGTTGCCTTTTTAAAAAAGAATAAAACTTTTTCTCTGTCTGGTGGGAAGGGATGGAAGGAAACTCCTGAGTATACATGGCAAACTCCTTGCCTGAGAAAAAGTATATATTCAAACTCAGACAATGTCTGGTATTTAGACTGGCAGACAGACTGCAGTATTGCTGGATACTAACAGTAAAGTGTTCCTTTTTTTGGGGTAAATGAAATAGACTCCCAAATATGATAGGCAATCCTCAACATGCAACCACAATTGAGCCCAAAATTTCTGTTGTTAGGTGAGACATTTGTTAAGTGCAGTTTGCCCTATTTTACAACCTTCCTTACCACAATTGTTAAATGAATCACTGCAGTTGTTAAGTTAGCAACACAGATGTGAAGTGAATCTAGTTTCCCCATTGACTCTGCTTATCTCAAAGTCACAAAATATGACCACATGACACCCTCCCCCCCCCAAGACACTGCAACTGTCATAAATATGAACCATATGAATTTTGATCACGTACCCATGGGGATACTGCAACAATTTTAAGTGCGAAAAATGTTCATAAGTTTTTTTTCCAGAGGTGTTATAAGTTTGAACAATCACTAAATGAACTGTTGTAATTCGAGAACTACCTGTACTTACATGTATATATACGTGTGCGTATGTGTGTATATGTGTGTGTATGTATGTTCTAGCAGATCTCGGGATTGCCTCCAGCAATTTCAACCAAACTTGGTACACAGCTGACTTAATCTCTGGGAAAAAATATTGTGGGGGTAAGACACCCCTAAAATCCCTTGGGGGGGGGGGTGTTCTGTTAAGATACAGCCTGTTGTCCCTTAAAATGGCTTCTACTGTACAGCGCAGTGGAGTTGCCATGGTAATGGTTTCACAGTACTCCACAAGGGGGCTCTCTCTAGTAAGGGGGGAAATCCAATATTAGAAATTAAGTATGGTCCTGACATTTTCCCCCTATAAATAAATACCTGGGCAACGCCGGGTTATCAGCTATTCTAAATATTAAAAAGAAGTGGTACACCAAAACTAGATTTGAGAATGTTTAGTTCTTCTCCATTTGAGTTACGTCATGGTTCATGAGTGGCCAGTTTATTTTTTAAATTTTTAAATAACTCTGATTTCTCATTGGGGGGAAAAAAATCTACCCTTATTCTAAGGCAAGGATTGAATTCACAACCAGGAATCCCAGAAGCTGTAAGACAAGGATTGGAGGCCAATAAAGGCTTAAGTCCTCCTCTTTCCCAATAATTAATCATATAAAACTGCTGATGCTTAAGAATGAGAAGGTCATTATTTTTTTTACATTCAAGTGTAGTTTTTCCTTCAAGCTTTCTGGAGTGGGTCATTTTCTGTGTGTGGAGAAGCTGGTTTAAGAATTATTGTGCAGATACAAAAAGAACGGGGGAAATTGGGAGGGCAAAGGCTGAAACTATGCATTGAGTTTCCAGTTCTGTCACAATTCTATTCTATGCTAATTAACTTTTTTATATGTAACTGAAATCTTTTAAAAATTCATTTCCTAGTTTAATTCTGGATTATCTTGCAAACCTGCACCTTAAAAAATTTCTAAGATTTAAGTTTGAAAATAAAATAATAAGTAATTTGTTTTTCCCTTCATCCCTATATACTCAACTCTTTTGTTACAAATAATTCTTCCTGGCTGTTGTAACGCTTCTTGCTGTTAAAACTTCTTTAAATGTTGCGACATTTAGATATTTGTGTATTGACCTGGTAAGACTGTTAAAAGCCTGAATATAGAAATTTGGAGGTGGATTTCTATTGAGAATTTACAGCTAGGATGTTCAGGGTGAGTTATACTGTACTTGCCGGAGGATGCAAGATTTAACAAGAGATAAAATATTTTTTTAAACTGTGCTAGTGTTGGTTAACGTCGGTGTGACTCAGAAAGCTTTTCGTTGTCTTTAGCCTAAAAATCTACAGCAGAGTTCGGAAGTTTTATTGTAGTCGGAGAGAAACTTCGGGATCAGCATCTCATCACAGCTGTTTGGTGAACTGAATAGAGATGTTTCATTATTTACTGTTGGACAACTTAGCAGAGCTAAGCAGAGTGTTCTTAAGAAATGATTGATTTAAGGCTTTAACTCACAGCTGCATTGGCAATCGTAGAGAATAATGGCACTCACAGAGACAACACTTGGCAACTCTTCTGTTTATCTGTTTAAAAACTGAGCTTCCGCCTATTATATTCTTTAGATTTGGGCCAGAGACCAAACCAAGGAGGGTCTATTTTAGAAAATTAAAGTAATAATAACATTAATATCAAATATCTCAGCAGGATAGCTCTAGCTATTGTCTATCTCCCTCTCCTCCCGCCCTCCTCAATGTTCTATATTTGGCTTTGATTTCGTTGCTCTTGCCAAAATTTCTAGGAAGTTTTCCTTCAAAACAAGCTGAAACCTTTTGCTGTTTTTCATAATTTCTGCAAATAAGAATCTTCCTCCGATGCCATGATGGAAGCCAAGTGGCTGCGGCAGCCATCGGTACTAAAGAGCAGAATGTAAGGAGATTCAGAACTCCAATGTGTTTTTTTTTGTCAATATGGCAATTGGTGAGTTGAGGAGAATGTGTAGTTCCCACTCATCTGGAGGATACCAAGGTAGAGAAACTAGTTTTCCATATGTCAAGATAGGAAAACCAACATATGAGCCAATGTAGGTTCAGTGGTTAGGATGCAATATTGTAAACTAATTCTTCCAACCGCCAGCAGTTCGATTCTGACCAGCTCAAGGTTGACTCAGCCTTCCATCCTTCCAAAGCCGGTAAAATGAGGACTCCACTTGTTGGGGGAGATATGTAGAGAAGGCTATAAAGCACTTAAGCAGTACATACGTCTTAGGCCTATTGTTAAAGAATAAAGCATGACAATAGTAACGTCAAAGTAACTCATGAATTTCCAAAAGGAGGGGCAGCAAAACAGGACGTTCATTAAGCTTTTGACATGGGCTCATGTTCCATCTGGCTTTGATAAAAGGCAGATTGTGCAGTAATCCAGGTCTTGGCATGTGGCGACAGTAAATGAGACACGTACACGAAGGAGCATAGATGCTGGTAACAGGGTTCAAGTGTTTTACTGTTTGTTGAACCTTCCTGCCATCGTTGTGTCAGTTTAACTTAACAGGCAAAGTTGCTAGGGGAGAGCTTTGCCAACTGCCTCAAGCTCCTGGAGGAAAGCTAGGGAAGCCGTGATGGGATACAAATACACATCTGTAATCTACGATTTAGAGCTGTTGTCAGTTCTGTAGAATACAGGATCAAGGGCCATTTGCCACTCGGAGATCTGCAGATGGTGGAAAATCCTACTTGTCTATTTAGCACCGCAGGTTGCTGGTAAATTTCCAGGCTTCTTTTCAGATTGTGTCTGTTGTTGCTTCACTCTTGCTCTCTCCCATGTGTTTACCTAAGACAGGTTTGCACAACTGACAAAGCAAAGAGAGCTTGCCCCCCCCCCCTTGCGTGGTGGCCAAGCAGGTGTTTGTCAAGCCCGTTGTTTTTGCAATCCGGGCAGGCAACACAAAGAAGAGCCTTAACTAAACCCACGTGGAATTACCACACACAGCTAGTAGACTGCCTTTTGCTTGATGGGTCACAAGAACACAGCATCCACCGCCCCAAGAGAGGACATAAAGCTTATTATAGCAGTTGATCCGGATTCCGGATGCTACTATTGGTCTCCTGCAGTGGTGGCTAACCTTTTTGCCCTCGCATGCTGAAAACGTATGTGCACGTGCCCACGCCCATAATGCAATGTGTGTGTGACCCCCCCCCCCTGCATGCCCTGCCACCCCGGGGCTTGCACATGTGACATCCCTGCGCTACACCCCGCGCATGCATGCACGATCCCCCCAATGCCCCATTTTGGGCCTAGCAGGCCTCCCTGAAGCCTCCTAGGACCAAAAGTGGGCCGCTGCACCACCACCACCCGCACCCCATTTTGGGCCTAGCAGGCCTCCCTGAAGCCTCCTGGGACCAAAAGTGGGTCGCTGCACCACCACCACCCGCACCCCATTTTGGGCCTAGCAGGCCTCCCTGAGGCCTGAAACAAAAAAAAAGGGTGTGGGGGAGCCTGCAGCCCCCCCCCCGCTCCCCACGGGTGATACCCCCCACACACATCTCTCACATGCACGGCAGAGACCTAAAAATCAGCCGGCCTGTGGGCAGCGCATACGCATGCATGGTGGAGCTGAGCAACAGCTTGCGTGCCCACAAAGAGGCTTCCATGTGCCACCTATGGCACGGGTGTCATAGGTTTGCCACCATGGGTCTACAGGTAGTCCTCGGCTTACAACAGTTCATTTAGTGACCTTTCAAAGTTACAACGGCGCTGAAAAAAGAGATTTACAACTATTTTTCACACTTAATGACCGTTGCAGCATTCCCGTGGTCACGCGATGTATAGCTGGAGGACTGGTTCGTATTTATGACGGTTGCAGCGTCCTGGGGTCATTCGACCATCTTTTGTCACCTTCTGGCAGGCAAAGTCAATAGGAAGGCCAGAGTCATTTAACCACCGTGTTACTAATTTAACAACTGCAGAGATTCACTTAGCCAATGTGGCAAGAAAAGATGTGAAATGCGACACCGCTCAGCAAATTTCTCACTTAGCTACCTGTTGTGGCCCTGCAGGAGCCGTTGGAGCTGGCACCAGACTCCGACAGCGGGGGGCCCTATGAGTCGGCTCTGGAGGATGTGGAGGACCCTGGACAGGGTTCCGACTCCGAGCAGGGCGCAGAGAGGCTGGTTGGCCACCAGGAGGCGCCTGAGCCTTGGACCAGTGGGGAGGAGACAAGGGAGTGTGATCCAGACGTCAGCAGTGGGGAGGAGCCAAGGGAGTTGTTCCTGGATGCCCTGCACCGGAGAGCTAATAGGCGTAAGGAACAGTTGCGCAGTTACAGGAGGTAATTGCACTCAGCTGGTGGTAATTAGGCTCCTCTCAAGACTATAAAAGGACTGCTTGTGCACATGCCCCTTTTGCAGAAGTCAACGCAGGAACTAATGTTGGAGAACATTGTTGTGAGCTTGGCAGGCTGGATTGCTGCCAAGCCTTGGATTGCTGCCCAAGCTTGTCTGTGCCGGTTTGCTGCCCAGGACCTGTCTGTCTGTTAATTAAATGCCGTAACTTATCTTTGGCTCGGAGTGTGTTGGTGTGGGAGGAAGGGGGGGGGTCAGAACAGCTACCTAACCTCTGGGCTCCAAGGTGGTCGTATGTCAAGGACAACTATATTTAAAACATTTATTTGTCTCTTGCCTTGATAAACCTTGTTGTTGTTTTTTTAATGTCCGCTTTCTTGCTGTTCGGTATTGCTGGGAGTTCAAATCTGTTACCTAAACGGTTGTACGTAGGGACTCCTGGAAGGTTTCTTCACAATGTTAATATTTGTTTTAAAGGCCAGATTGGTTTTTCACAGCTCAGGCTATTTTGTTTTTGGCTTCCTACCATATACCTTCCCCGCTGGCTTTTCCTTCCTGTAACACATGGGGACGTTCGTTCCCCCCCCCCTCAAAGCATCTGCACGTTTCACCCCGAGAGGATGGAAATGTTTATTGTCACAGTTGATTACTTGCATCTTGGAGGAGAGAGATGGTTTCTTTGAAAGAAGTTATCTATGGGAAGAACATTTTTTTTTTCCTGATTGCTCATTCGTCTTGATCTTCACAGACCTGATCTTTCCCATTGACATCACTGGAGTGAAGAGAGAACATGATTTCCTGGACAAAGATGCCATTGAAGCCTTGTGCAGGTAAGTAAGAAAACCTGGTTTAGAAACCTCCTGCGGGTAGGAACACAAGGGGCTTTTTGCCATAGTCATTAAGTGAATTATGTGGTTGTTACACTAATCTATAAGTCACTTAATAACCATGGCAAAAAAAAAACAACCTTGTGTTTTTTATGTGGTTATTACATTTTTATGTAGTTGTTATGTTAATCTAAGGGGCTCAGTGGCTAAGACGCTAAGCTTGTCGATCTGAAAGGTCAGCAGTTCGAATCCCTAGCGCCGCATAATGGAGTGAGCTCCCATTACTTGTCCCAGCTTCTGCCAACCTAGCAGTTCGAAAGCATGTAAAAATGCAAGTAGAAAAAATAGGAACCCCCTTTGGTGGGAAGGTAACAGCGTTCCATGCACCTTCGGTGTTTAGTTGTGTCGGCCACATGACCATGGAGACGTCTTCGGACAGCGCTGGCTCTTCAGCATTGAAACAGAGATGAGCACCGCCTCCTAGAACCGGGAACGACTAGCACATATGTGAGCAGGGGAACCTTTACTTTTACCTTTACCTTACACCAGCGTTTCTCAACCTTAGCAACTTTAAGACCTGAGGACTTCAACTTCCAGAATTAAAGTTGCCAAGATTGAGAAACGCTGCCTTACAGTAATCTAGCTCCCCCCCCCCATTAACTTGTTGGAAGCCAGTTGGGAGGGTCACCAATGGGAATCCCATGACTCCAGGACATCGCAAATATAAATACAGGCCGGTTGCCAAGTGCTCAAATTTTGATCCAGTGGCTACAGGGACCCTGAGCTGGTCATGAGCACGAGTATTTTTCAGCTCTTCACATGTGCACCAAATGAACATACATGCATCAATAGAGTTGCATGCTTTCATATTATAAACCATCCTGACACAGGAACAAGAATATTCTGCTATTTGCCCTGAGCTTTCCATCCCAAGTCTTCCCATCTTGACTCTGAGTAGACCCATAAGAATTCTGATAATGTTTATGATAGCTGCCCATCCATCAAGGTAGAGTTCATATATGGCATTCTGGGGGGGGGGGGGGGAAACCCAGGCCTTCAAGCATTCCCATCTCTTTAGAGATTCATGCAACCCATTGAGGGTAGACCAGAATCATAATTTGGCCAACATTTTCTCCTAGATCTCTATGTGAATGCTTTATAAAATTCTCAGGTTTACCGACAAATGCGCGCCTGACAAATGCGCGCTGACAAAACCACCGTGACAAAACAGTGATGTCTAAAGTGCGTTGACAAATGCGCGCTGACAAAAGCGTGCCATCGAAAACAACAGTAACAATGTTAACAACCCTAATCCTAACCTAAAAACCCTAATCGCGCTTTTGTGGGCGCTGTTTTGTCGGCGCGCTTTAGTGGGCGTGCTTTAGACATCGCCGTTTTGTCACCACGCATTTGTCGGGTCACAAATTCTCAAAGTTCATTGGATATCATGTGAAACTTTTTCCAGAATTTAAGTTACTAACCTGAAAGTGGTATCTTAATTTAAGCAGATCAGGAAAGTATCCTTCGGGTTGATTACCCATATACTCAATTTCATTTCAATGTGCTCCTTTTGAAATCTTATACTTTCCCCAAAGATTGCCTCCATACCTAAATTTTAAGTTAATCACTGTTTCTTCCCTCTCCACCTTTTTTTTTATCTCCAATAATCCTGCTAGAAGATTTGCTGCATATGTTTGGTACTCCTAAAGCTTTGTTCTTAAATCTTGATCAGATTTGCCAGTTTCAAAGACTATTTATATGCCATGGAGGTGATAAGAAAGGACTTCCACTTAACAAGTAACTAAGTGGGTGATGGAAACCATTACTCTTCCATATGCCTTGGCAAAGCAGCTGTTGCTGAATTTCTTTGAGAGCATTCCACCAGGACAGTGTCAACATCCGTGGCTGTGCTCTACAAATTTTCAGTTCTGAGTGATGACATTTCTTAAGCACAATTATGTGAACTTTGAAGTCAGAACAGATGCTTCTTGGGATGGTCTGATTTGTCCTTGTTGGCATAAATGGGCATTCATCCTTCAACTGTTAGGTAAGACTGCTTCTTATCCATACATGCCACAGAGATGAGGAACAGACAGCTAACCTGTGATTGTGGTTCTTCAGGTGGTTATATATGAACAGACTAAATCCATTCACGTTTCTTCTCTTAAGTGCCTATCTTGGTAAGTACATTGAGTTCTATAATTTGCTCCATTGGTTGAGGGAAACTAAAGAATGCCATGGAACGTGTTGTCTTTCAAACCTGCCTCAAATTTGGCAAGTGCTTGATTAAGACTTTCAACACCCAGGAAACCAATGAGCGTGAATGCACAATTCAACACCTGAAGAAGCACATGCAACCTGTTCATTCCTGCACTGAGCATTTACTATTCTGTATAAAACAGAAACTGGCTTCCTGCACCGATTCAGATTACCTTTTTCCAGCAGAAATTTTGATACAAAGTGGAGAAAAAAGTTGGAGCCTGTTATTTACATGACAGGTGCTCTCTGCTTTGATGTCTTCTGTGTATTACAGAAAAGGATAGAAATTCATTGTGCAGTGCAATGTTATCAAAAAGAGAACGTGGTTTAATTTTTGAACTGCCAAACATAGGCTAGTAGCTTTAAAAAGTTTGTGTACTTCAAGTTCTCTAGATAACAACTGACAGTATGGTTTCCAAAAGTATATGGTGACTGCAGGCGCCACAGTAATGTAGTAATAGTATCTCTACTAATTGTAATGAAAATCTGTTGTAACTCTGTCTTCTCCTCATGTGGTGCTATTAGAAATATATACTGTAGTTAGAGGGTGAAAACTGATATAAGATCAAAGGGAACTAATCCTACAAATTAATAAGAATTCAAAGGATGATTAAGGAGCTAATATGAACTGAGCCCTCAAATATGTAAGTAGAGTAAAAATTGCATACTCCTATCGTATCTTTTCTGTAAGAAAGCAAACTTTTCCATTTCATGGATTTTTCACACACAAAAAAATCTGTTATGAAACTGAGATGAATTTCTACAAATAAAATAAACCTTGGTAAATCATAGTTCTAAAATAAGTAGTGTCTCTCTTGAGTAATAATGGATATATAATTAAACTTGTGGGTCCATAAATTGTTATTGAATTTCTAAAAACCCCTTTCAAAAGCTTATCGTTCTTATAGTCAGACCTTTTTAAACAGATATTGATAATTTTGTTATTTTAATTTCCAAGGCGGTAATTGGATACCTGATTATCTAAAAATGAAATCCGTTTTGAATAGTTGTAATTATTTAATATGTATATATTGTATCTCCTTCTTAAAAAATGGACCCACTACCCAGTATCTTTCAGCTGATCGTTCAGTTAACGATTAGAGAGAAAACTTTCCATTTGTATTAAATCCAACTTAGTTTCTGCCCTTCTAGCAAGCAATTGGAAGATTATACCACACAGATCCATAGCTTAATTTACATAGTATCAGACAAAGACCTTAACTGCCATGATGTCACCTGTGCCCATTGCCTCAATGTTATCATGCACAGTATGCTGGTGTATTTTTCTGTTATGGATGATCACATTAGTTTTGTAAAAGTTACTATGAAAAATTTATTGTGCCAAGTATTTTGAAAAAGAACAGTGAATTATATGGGAAGCAAATCCTATTTAGTGTACATATTATGTTAAATCTCATACTTAGATTATTTCTTACTTTCTCTGTAGAAAGCTCATATTGTTAATAGCGCCAGGGTGGTGCAGTGGTTAGAATGCAGTATTGCAGACTAATTCTGCCGACTGCCGACAGTTCAGTTCTCACCAGCTCAAGGTTGACTAAGCCTTCCATCTTCCCGAGATCAGTAAAATAAGGATCCAAATTGTTGGGGACAATATGCTGACCAGTGGTGGGTTTCAAAAAAATTTTGAACCTACTCTGTGGGTGTGGCCTCCTTTGTGGCAGTGGCTTGCCGGCCATGTGACCTGGTGGGAGTGGCTTGCTGGCCATGGGTTCTCTCTCTCTCTCTCTCTATCTATCTATCTATCTCTCTGTCTCTCTCTCTCCCTCTCTCCTTCCTTTTGTCTCTCTGTCCCTTTTTCCTTTTTTTTCTTTCATCTCTCACTTTTTTTTTCTTTTTTTCCTTTCTTCCTTTCTTTCTCTGTGTGAGTGTGTGTGTGTGTGTGTGTGTGTGTCAGTGGTGGGTTTCAAAAAATTTTGGAACCTCTTCTGTAGGTGTGGCCTGCTTTCTGGTGGAACCTCTTCTAACCGGTTCGGTAGATTTGATGAACCGGTTCTACTGAACTGGTGCGAACTGGTAGGAACCCACCTCTGTTGCTGACTCTGTAAACCACTTAGAGAAGTCTATAAGGCCCTACAAAGCAGTATATAAGTCTAAGTGCTATTGCTAATTGTTGCTTTAAAACACCAGCACTGTTGGCTGTTACATATACACCATATACCGTATAAATCGAAAACTTAAGAATTCTGTTTTGAAGACTTTGTGCAACCATGATTGGAACCAGAATCTCAATTGTTAAGCAAAGTAGTCATTAAGTGAGACATCATGTGATTGCTTTGCTCAATGACTGCAATCCCGATATTCCTGGTTGCAGTTGTTAAATGAGGGTTTTAGGAAGCTTGCATTTCAGCAGGAAAGATTTTCAGCACCAGAGTAAAGAGGCAGTAGTAAGGTAAGGAGTGTATGATCCCTAGGGAGGCCCAGTTCAGGCCATGCACACATGTCTCTTCACTCAGGACCAAAATTCCTCCTTGCCAAAATCCAAGCAAAGTGGCTTTCTGGGGAATTCAGCAGTGGAAATTGCAAATATCACCATTGTGATTGTACTTGTTACCCAGTCATAAGAACAAACTGATTGCCAAGTGCCTAGATTGCAATCATATGATTGCAGAAGGAGTGGTGCAACATTTTGTAAAAGTTGGCCATAAAGCAACTTTTCAACCTTGTCAAGACCGTTGCAATTTCAAGGGGTAATTAAATTAAATGTACGTAAGCTGTAAATACATGAGCCTCAAAGGCTTTACTTTGCGATAGACTATTTCCCCGAAAATAAGACCTCCCCAGATAATAAGCCCATTCCCAAAAATATGCGCAGCTGGGTCCCTGCCATTTCCTGGGGGGGGGGGAAACATGCCCCATGTGCCCAACATGTACCTGCCATCCACGCGGAACAGCCTCGCGGAGGCTGCTCCCGTAAACCCTAGGTACCGCACTCTTTCTCTTAGTCACAGCCGCAAAAAGAGCAGCAGGCCCAGAGACATTAGGACTGGCAAGAGTGTGCCAGAAACAGAGACAGAACTTCTGGCCCTCTCTGGGTCAGCTGATCCGTGGGCCGAGTTTAAGGGGCCTCCTACACTTCAAAAATAATAAGACCTCTCCGAAAATAAGGCCAAGCACTTATTTCAGGGGGTCAAAAGAAAATAAGACCTCGTCTTAATTTCAGGGAAACACGATAGGTTTTTTTTTTAAAGCCTTTTTCTTTTCTTCTTACTTAGTGCATATTTTCTTCTCTATCTTTCTGTGAAATGTTGTTTACGATGTACATTTTATTTTTAAAGACAGTTTGGTGGAAATTGTCTTTAGCTGGCTCAGTTGCACAACAGTCTTGGTTTGGTTTTTTTTTTAAAAAGGGTTTCTTCTAAAACAGATTATGTTTTGGAATCCAATGCTCCCTTATCAGGCCAACCGGAAATGTGTTTCTCCCAACAGATCAAAGAGCTTGGACTAGTTGAATGCAACAGGCTGGAATTAGATAAACTTGAAGGGAGACACTAATATTGTAAAATGTCTGTGTGTTTGTTGTTTTAAAGCAATGTGGAAATCCAGATTTACTAGAGATAATTTGTACAGAAAGGATGGAAGAGCAGTTTTTTAATTATCTGAAGTTAATTATGATATTCACAATATTGTAATCAAATACCACTTTCCTTTGGAAATATATGACTTTTTTACTCCCTTTACTGGAAATTGAATTAATTGTATCCATTCAGAAGTTAATAAGGGGGCAAGGCAGAAAATACTTCTGGACCGATGAAATGGTTTTCCTTGATCCAACCATTTAATTATTATAACTTTAATGGAAAAAACGCAACAGGAAATTCTGGATTGGTACATTTGCAAGATTAGCTCTGTTTTCTATATTCAGACCGGTGTAAGATCTCCTGCTTTATTTATACAGATAGTCCTCGACTTACAACCACGATTGAGCCTGAAATTTATGTTGCTACGTGAGACGTTTGTTAAGTGAGTTTTGGCCCATTTTATGACCTTTCTTGCCACAGTCGTTAAGTCAATTATTGCAGTTGTTGAGTGAGTAGCACATTTGTTAAATGAATCTGATTTCACCATTGACTTTGCTTCTCGGCTGTTTGTAAAAACTGATCACATGACCCTAGGACACTGCAACTGTCACATGTATGAGTCAGTTACCAAGCATCGAATTTTGATCACCTGACCATGGGGATGCTGCAATGATCATACATGTGAAAAATGATCATAGGCCAATGCCATTGTAACTTTAAACTGTCACATTCCCTATAGTAGAGCTTCATATATTTGCTGCGGGGAGTTTATAATACCTTTATTAGGATCATTAAGACCCAATTCTTACATGATGGCTGAAGTAAGAATGTGAAAATGACACAGCAGGATATTGGATTGTTGTCTTGGCATTTAAGAACTCAGGTGTACAAAGATTGTACACAGTTGTACAAATGCCTCATGTAGCCAGAGCACCTTCCAAATGGCCACTGATAATGATGAAAAGGTGGCAGTTAAAGATGATTAAATTCATATAGTATTGACTATATTGAATTAATCTGTTTTTCATTTAATTGAACCTAAATTAAGTCCTTAATTTAGTTGCAATTAAATTCATATTAAGAGATGAAGGGCCTGATTTTTCTTTAATAGAGATCCTTGTGTGTAGTTCAAATGTTGAAGTCAGAATACACCATTCTGGCAGCTCAAATGAAGGCTCCGGGTTAGGGTGTGAACTTCAGAGAAAGAATAGCAACATAGGTAGTCCTTGTTTAACGACAGCAATGGGGGACCAGAATTTTCATAGCTAAATAAGGCTGTGGTTGGTAAAGCACAATGTCATGTGACCTCATCGCTTAGCGTCATCAATCTCCCCACTTCCTGTTCTTGCCTTTAAGCAAATGCCACACTTTGCAGCAACTTTCGATTTCCCGCTGGCTTTCCACAAAGTCAATGGAAAAGCCAATAGGAATTCACAAATCCTAGCCAGCTTACAGGCAGGGAGGTAGGCAGGCGAGTATGATGAGGTGAAGTGGGGGGGCGGGGGCAGTTTGAGACAAGTGCAAGTGGGATGGTGTAAATACTTGTGGTCTGGGGAGTGGGTGCTGCTGCAAAGCACAAGTGCGAAGTGTGTGGGAGAAAAAGTGAAAGGAGCAAGCTTGCCAACTTCTCTATTGTCTTTGCTTGTGGGAAGCTAGTGGTGAAGATTGCAAATGGCAGTCATGTGACTACAGGATGCTGTAGATGTTGTAAGTATGAATCAGTTGGCAAGTGTCCAGATCTCAATCATGTGACTGAGGGCAGGATATAGGACGGCTGGAACTTCAAGGACCTGTCAGTCCTAAGTAACTTCAAAAGATCATTGAATGAAAGGTTGTTAATTAATGACTGTATGTTGTAGCAACAGTAACAACAACAACAATAATAATAATAATAATAATAATAATAATAATAATAATAATAATAATTTGCAAAGAAGCTGATGAAACTGTTGATCACATCCTCAGCTGCTGTAAAAAAATTGCGCAGACTGATTATAAATTGTGGCACAATTCAGTACCACAAGTGATCCACTGGAATTTGTGCAAAAATTATAATATTAAAACAGCAACAAACTGGTGGGAACATCAGCCTGAAAAATACAATTATACAATTGTATAATAGTAATAATGGTCAAGATCTTGTGGGATTTCCGTATACAAACAGACAAAATACTGGCGCATAATACACCAGACATCACACTGGTTGAGAAAAATAAGGTCACAATCATAGACATCGCAATACCAGGTGATAGCAGGGTCACCGAGAAGGAACATGAAAAAATCGCAAAATACCAGGACTTAAAAATCGAAATTCAACGACTATGGCACAAACCAGCAGTGATAATTCCAGTGGTAATTGGCACACTGGGTGCTATTCCAAAAGCACTGGAATTACATTTAAAACAGTTAAAAATTGACAAAATCACCATCAGTCAAATGCAAAAAGCCGCACTGCTTGGATCTGCACGGATATTACGAAAATACGTTATGACGTCCTAGGCCCCTGGGTGGGGCCCGACTAGTAACCAATGCCAAATCCGGCGAAACAACTGGCCGCTGTGATACCATTGTGTAATAATAATAATACAAAATGATAGTATTTTTCTAGGAGGTGAATCAAATGAAAACTGTAATATAATACTTGGATGACATCCTGGATGGTGTGTCCTATTTAGGACTTTGTACTAAACTATTTTGCGGCGACAAGAAAGAATTCAAAAGCTTTTGCTTTTATTTATTATTAACCACAGCTAATCATTCAGTCTGAACCTAATCTGAGATTCATCTAACTGTAGTTTAAGAAGAAGAAAAAAGGCCAATCTACACTAGTCTTTTCAGGTTACATTTTTCCAAACACAGATAAGCTGTGTTTGTATAATAGTTGCTATAGGAAATAATATCATTCACATACACATGGAATGTATGTTTATCCTATCTTTTAAATTAAGATCCCCAGAAATATATCTTTCAATGAACAACTCTAGATTTTTTTTATTAAAAAAAAAAACCCTCAGCATTGTATCTAGTTACAACATGCAGAGATAACACAGAGATAGAAACAGACAGCTGTGTATATGTTGTAAGGTAACATGAGAAAATGACCAACCCTGAGGGGGGCGGTCTAATGGGTTTGTCTTCCTTTCTTTTGACAAATTAGCAGAAGTATCCTGGAGCTGTAGTGAAAAGGTAATAACACATATAAAAGAACAATGTGGATGCCTTTTGTCTAGAAAATGAATTTTCCTTTTTGAGTTTTGTTCGTATAGGACTGTGACGGCAAACCTGTGCCCCCCTCTCTGGGGGCACGGAAGCCGTCGTCCCAGCACAGTTCCACCATGTATGTGCACCTCCCGCCGGCCAGATGATCTACCACGCATGTGAGGGGGCAGAACGTATGCGGGGGACACGTGTGCGCATGCATGGGGGGCGGGACACATGCACGGGGCGCTTGCATTGCATTTTGGGGGTTTGCATGTGTGCCCGTTTTGGTCACTCTGCACCAAAAAAGTTAACCATGACTGGTATAGGACGATCAATGAAAGCTGTGCCACCCACACTCAGGCTGATTGGAAGAAGTATTTCTTTTCTGTGTGATGTCCCAGGAAAAAAAAAGTCGTATCTTTGCCTTGCCAGCAAGTCGTAATATGTAAATAGAAATCATACTGGTGATAGGTTATGATTTGGGGTATTTTGAGAGTCCACTTAACAAAGGGACCTACTCTTTGGTTGTTAGGAAATATTTATTTTCTTGATGATTCAACCTCTAATCCAGCAAATCATTCATGTCAAACACACAACCAAATAGGGAATTGTGTGGTTCTCAATTGTGTGGGGCTGCTCAACTACTACGTCTTCCAGAATCTAGTATCCCTCCAGCTTTCTTGAAAGGAAGGGAAAAAAAGGTTCCTAAAAATAAATAGTGCCAGATAGGTGCATCTGTGGCCCTGTGAAATCAATTGTGTAGTATTCTGCGTGTGATGGAGTGCTGATATAGAATAAGGTAAATGTTCCCCTCGCACATGTGTGCTAGTCGTTCCCGACTCTAGGGGGCAGTGCTCATCTCCGTTTCAAAGCCAAAGAGCCAGTGCTGTCCGAAGATGTCTCTGTGGTCATGTGGCCGGCATAACTAAATGCCGAAGGTGCACGGAACGCTGTTACCTTCCCACCAAAGGTGATCCCTGTTTTTCTACTTGTAGTTTTATGTGCTTTTGAACTTCGAGGTTGGCAGAAGCTGGGGCAAGTAACGGGAGCTCACTCCGTTGTGCGGTACTAGGGATTCGAACTGCCAAACTGCCAACCTTTCTGATTGACAAGCTCAGCATCTTAGCCACTGAGCCACCAAGTCCCTTTTTGACGTAGAATAGCTCGCGTAAATAAAACCCCCAGGGGACTGGCTTTCTGTTGGTTAAATAGTAGTAATAATTCCTGATGTGCCTTGAAATTCATTGTCATTCTCTTTCAATTCCACTTAGTACTATAGGAAAGCAGGTTGTTTATTGCGAAGTAATATACTATCATCATGAATATCAAGTTTTCTGTCCCTGAAAGGCACTAGTAGTTTTCCACGATGGGAGCAAGAACCTTGTATGACTGTATTGAAGCTATTTCAGTGTAATGACTTCTGGGTGAACAATTTCTCCTTTATGGCTTTGAGTCACAAGGCATCTGATGTAGTAAGGATGTTTCTGTTTTTGACTCTCTGTCCCACCCACTCCATCAAATCTGGTATCCAGCTGACGTACCATGGGGTTGATTAAACAGAAATGTTGTTTTTTAGGATCTTCTTTTCCTAGTTTCTATGTAAATAACCTTAGCGAGAGCTTCTGCAGTAATCCTTTAGTTGGAAGAACAGGTGGCACAGAACAAAATATTTACCATTAATCTTTCTTGTTTGGTTTTTTTTGTTTTCTCCGTAGGCGTTTAAATACTTTAAACAAGTGTGCAATGATGAAACTAGAAATCAGCCCACACAGGAAACGGGTAAGTATATTTGACAAAACGATTGCAATATTGTACGGAGTTGATGGGAGTGATCCTGAAAATGCTCTTGTAAGCCACCTTTGTGTGCGTTGACATAGAACAGGGGTGTCAAACTCAAGGCCCATGGGCCGGATCCAGCCCACGGGATGCTTAGATCTGGGCCCCCCTAGAAACAGCAAAGGACCGGCCCGTGGTCCCTCTGCCAGAGAAAACGGAGCCCACACAACCTTCCCACACACACACACACACAGCTCTGTTTTCACTGGCATAGGGCTAGCAAAACATAAGGAAAAATATTTCCCCTTTGGCACTTGAGCACATGAGAAAGAACAGAAGGAGAAAGGGAAAGAGGAAAGAAAAAGACGGGAAGAGGGCAAGGAAGGAAAAATAAGGAAAAGGGGGAAGGAAGAGGGAAGGAAAAAGAAAAGGAAAGAGGGGGATTATAATGAGAGTGAAGGGAGGGGTCTGAGTGAAGTACTGCCTTGGCATTTGGCCACCACAGATGCCCCCAACACAAGTGACTTTGAACTGGCCACACCCACCCTGGCCATACCTGCCATGCCCCCCGTCCCCGTCCCCCCCCGAGGTCAAATACAACCCTGATGGGGGCCCTCAGTGAGATCAACAGAGTTTGACAACCCTGGCATAGAAGCACAATTGGTCTCTGTTTAGAGGAAACACCACTCGAACAATTAGATTTCCTTCAAGCCTTTATTCTTTATTTTTATATAAAGTTAAAGTTCACATGCCCAAACCGACTTCTTTGGTTTTGGTTTTTATTTTTTAAATATTAATAGAATATTTAGAAACAAAGACGTTTGCATGTCGGATGTTGTCACAGTGCAGGTATTCCCAATGGAAGCCACACGTTTTAGCAGGCACGTTTTCAGGGTCGGGGGATAACGGGATGCCCTAAGGAAGTGCCACGACCTGTCCGTCCACATAACTCTTCCCCACCTCCCACCCCTTAGGAAAGCGTATGCAAATGGAAAGCCAAGCTTATCAGTTCAGAAAAGGGGTGCTTTAATTTTCCAATTTAAAAGTCTAATCAGATCGTCATTTTTAAAATTCCTCTCCTTTTTTTTTTTGAGTCTCTAAATCAGGGGTAATCAACCTTTTTATACCTACCGCCCACTTTTGTATCTCTGTTAGTAGTAAAATTTTGACTTGAACTCAGAGCCTCCTGGTTTCTAACCTGCTGCTTTAAACATTAGACCAAACTAGCAAACTTGGCAGATCTTCAGCATGAGCAAAGAGCTAAGCTGCTACAATTCAAACATCTCATAATTCTAGGGACAGCACAACGATTAGATTGCAGGCTAACTCTGCTGACTGCCAGGAGATTCTGACCTGCTCAAGGTTGACTCAGCCTTTCGTCCTTCTGAGATCGGTAAATGAGGACCAAGATTATTGGGGGCAATAGGCTGACTCTGTAAACTCTTAGAGGAGGCTGTAAGACATTATGGAGCGATATATAAGTCTGCTATCGCGATTACTAGTGTGGTAAATCAATGTAGGAAAACTATCCATAGTAACTAAGGTTGCAGAAATGTTGCCTTTATTTGGTTAAGTAAAACGTCCTAATTTTTCACTGATATTAATAATATCCAATATGACTAATGGAACATTAGATTATAAAGCAAAGAAATTCTAATAGCAACAAAATCACCTACAGGAGGGTGGGTGGGAGGGAGGGAGGGAGGGAGGGAGGGAGGGAGGGAGGGAAGGAAGGAAGGAAGGAAGGAAGGAAGGAAGGAAGGAAGGAAGGAAGGAAGGAAGGAAGGAAGGAAGGAATGAATCACATTGGTCCAACCACCTAAAATCCTCAAGGTTAGAATCCTAGGATAGGAATCTCTGCCATTCATCTCAGTACTTTGTTGACATTTAATAAGTTATGAATCAAAGAAACTAGTATGGAAGCTCAGATGATGAACAGAATATGAAGGCAAAAGCCTATTGAAAATGATCTGAATATGGTTGTAGTAGATTGGTTGTATATTTATATAAGTTGTTGCACTGCATGGTATACAGATTACTTGACAGGTGAGAATTATTATAATATGGAAGAAGAGACAGCAGGCAGCCATCCCTTAAGGTATCTAGGTCAGAAACCAGAAATAAACAAATACATATAAAAATCAAACAAACCGGCAGGATACATTCCAATGGCCTTATTTGAGTCAATACTTAGCAGAAGCATTTAGTTCCAGTAGCTGAATGTTTTTTCCCCCCAAGGACACGGTTCTTATTACAGTAGTCATTAGTTAACCTGGATTTCACTTAGGGGAGGGTAGCGTCTGATGAAGATTTCTAGAAAGACATTTCAGATATTTCTCCATCTGGAAAGTCCTGGCTTCAAGCGGTGATGGGAATGGAAGAATTTTGTGGCAGGTTTGTGTGGTTAGGCACACCCAGATTCTAAGAACTTTAGTGTTTTATAGATAATGATCAGCACTTTAAATTGTTCTCAAAGGGCTGAGAGTCAGTGACATTGTGACCTCTATAATGCCACATGGATAACTTTTTTTAAAACTGAAATACATAATCAACCACCCACTTGGTGGACTTGTGATGCGATGAGTGGAACGGACGTGCAGTAATGCTTCATGGAGTGAAACTAAATTAATCCCTTTAGTACTTAGCTGAGTTGATTTGCAAGAAAGTATAGGATCCACGAGAACAAATGTATACCTGATTTTGTAGCCAGATCAGTTCCTAGAATTCTCACTTAGCTCAGTCATTCGGGTGCAATCCTTTAGCAAACGATTGAGCTTATTCATGGTACCCTGTTTTGTTGCAGAGTGAAGATTCAGATGAAGATGAGCCTTGTGCAATCAGTGGAAAGTGGATGTTCCAGCGAGAGAGCAAAAGGTGGTCCAGACTGGAAGAATTTAACATTTTCCCTCCAAAGTTCGATATGAATTCCACATCCCCGGAAGTGGCTCATCTTAGCAATGCAACCAGTCATGAGAACATGCTGATGGAGCAGAGTGAACATCCCGAGGTAACTTCCATCCACAGCATGAGCAGCAACAACAGCCAGCCAACTACCTCCCAGGGCGACGTAGTCACCACCAGGACAAACTCGGTCATTAGCATCACCTCTTCGGGAAAGCTTGTGGAAAACGAGGGCAGCCTGCCCTCCACAAAAGTGTTATCAAGTTTTGGTGGCAGTGTGAAAGCCAACGAGAAAAACACCAAATCCAAAACGAGAAGCCTGCTAAAGAGGATGGAAAGCCTAAAAATCAAAGGCTCCCATCACGGGAAGAGTAAAACTCCGTCCAAGCTTGGCCTGATCATCAGCGGTCCGATTTTGCAAGAAGGCCTGGGTGAAGAGAAACTGAAGCAACTCAATTGCGTGGAAATCTCCACCCTCAACGGCAACCACATCAATTTCCCCATGGTCCGCAAAAGAAGCGTTTCCAATTCCACGCAGACCAGTAGTAGCAGCAGCCAGTCAGAGACGAGCAGCGCGGTTAGCACCCCCAGCCCCATCACAAGGACACGTAGCCTGGGCACCTATAATAAGCGGGTGGGGATGTACCTGGAAGGCTTCGATCCTTTCAACCAATCAACGTTTAATGATGTCATGGAACAGAACTTTAAAAACAGGGACAGCTTTGCAGAAGATACGGTCTTCTTCATCCCTGAAGACCACAAACCTGGAACGTTCCCCAAAGCCCTCTCCAATGGCAATTTTGCTCCATCAAAGAGTAGCCCGGTGAACTGGAGAACGGGAAGCTTCCATGGACACGGGCATCTTTCTCTCCGGCGTGAGAACAGCTCTGACAGCTCCAAAGACATGAGCCTAGGAAGGAGACGCAACTCCTCCAGTTCGGTCTGCAGCCGGCTCAGCATTTATGACAACGTGCCCGGTTCCATATTGTATTCCAGCACAGGAAATCTGGCCGATCTGGAGAACGAGGACCTCTTTCCTGAACTCGACGACATCCTATATCACGTCAAAGGCATGCAGAAAATTGTGAACCAGTGGTCAGAGAAATTTTCTGACGAAGGGGACTCTGATTCAGCTTTGGACTCCATTTCTCCATGCCCTTCGTCTCCCAAGCAAATCCTGCTAGATGTGGACAACGACAGGACCATACCTAGTGATCTGGACAGCACGGGGAATTCACTGAATGAAACAGAGGAGGCCGTAGGAATCCAGGAGAGAAGGGATTCTGGGGTGGGGGCATCACTGACCCGCTCCAACAGGTCAGTGGACGCAGATTTTAGTCTAAGAAGACTAGCACGCATGAGAATGAAGTACATGTTCGTTTATTCATATCGGCATACATTTTTTTAATATTCAACTTTACTATAATCATATGTGGGCATTGGGCATAGAGAAAGTTATTATCCTGCCTTTTATGCCAGAAGGTAGAAAAGTTCAAGGTCAAGAATCAGCTTAGGTCAGCCTGTCACGCATAACTCTCGAGATGGTTTGAAGGAAACTTCAGGACTTTATGAAATGAAAAGTAAATTTAAAATACCTTTCATATTTACTAAATAAACAGACCATGCAGGGGAAAGAGTAATTTGAAACAATGCAATGAAATCTGCTTGTTCCTCCTTGTTTCCTCTGTGGGAGATGCCTTCCAAACGTAATTTTAAAATATGCAGTGATTGGAGGCATCAAGAAAAGTTTTCAGTATTAATGTTCTCCAAATAGAAGATAAATACTGTAGGCATATTCACGAAAACCTACAGATTGATGGAGCCAGCAGCCATCCACTGGGTTAGAAATGGTTCACATCAGAATATTTTTGGCTCGATAAAGGATATATTCTTACATTTGATTTTTCTAAGATAATCAAACTGGTTATTTTTTCTAGACAACAAGATTTTTGTACTTGGCAATTATGTTGCAGAAGCTATATAGAAATTAATTGCCTTTCTTTAAATTAGAACTTACTCTATAAAAAAAGACGAGCAGATACTGCGGTAGGAGTGACACAAAATAATTCTTAATTGCCTTCCATAGTATAAGAATAGTTAAATCATCCACGTATGGTGATATAGTTGGCTAATATTGCTGATTGTGTTATTAAATGCCAAAATATTTTTTTTCTAAGTTCTGTATCATGGATTATCTGAGAAACACTGAATACAAGGAGACTTAAATTATCCCAGTTTGTTCGTCCAGATAGCTCTCTTCCTCCACTGTGTCATTTTATTACGAAATCCTTTGAGGAAAGTTTGATCCAAGATTCATGAATTCTTTCTTCAGATGTTTGTGCTCAAGTAAACAATCCAATTTAAATTTTCTATATTTGGTTTATCAACATGCACACTTTCAATGGGGTCAGTCCGGATAAAATTCTTACAGTATTACAATAAGTATTCAAACATTTGACAATTCAAACACACTCTAGCACCATACATTCTGCACAAATAGCTTACAAAAATTAATATTCACAGAAACTTGAGATTCTGAAGCAAGACAAGTCTATACAGATAGTCCTCGACTTATGACCAGAACTGAGCCCAACATTTCTCTTGCTGAGACACGTGTTAAGTGAGTTTTGCCCCATTTTACGACCTTTCTTGCCATGGTTGTTAAGTGAATCGCTGCAATCGATAAGTTAGTAACCCGGTTGTAAAGTAAATCTGGCTTCCCCCTTGACTTTGCTTGTCGGAAGGTCGCAAAAAGGGGACCCCGGGACGCTGCCACCGTCATAAATATGAACCACTTGCCAAGCATCTGAATTTTTATGACATGATCACGGGGATGCTGCAAAGGTCGTAATTGTTAAACGGTCATAAGTCACTTTTTCAATGCCGTTGTAGCTTAATAAGTCAAGGACTACCTGTATTGGGATATAATTCCAAACCACCCAGTTGCATTGGCTTCCCACCTGTTGTGGTTCATAATCATTCAGTGTTGTCTCTTTCTTTTTTGAAGGCACAGAATGAGGTGGCATAGCTTTCAGAGTTCCCATCGACCCAGCTTAAGTTCAGTTGCCTTACAGATCGACTGTCAGTCCGTTGCACAGATGAACTTGCTGCAGAAGTATTCCCTCCTGAAATTAACCGCGCTCTTGGAGAAATACACCCCTTCCAACAAACACGGCTTCAGCTGGTAAGGAATTGTGTGCATCTATAGCGAGCCTCTGGCTAGTCAGAACCCACAAATAATAGGACCTACTTTTAATTCTTGAGTCTGGATTCCTATCCAACCCATCTGGCTTTCTTTTTTAAATGGGGACGTGCATTGGCTCTGAAGGAGACTGTATTTTTCGGAGTATAAGACGCTCCGGAGTATAAGACGCACCTAGATTTTGGGAAGGAAAACAAGGGGAAAATATCTGCCTCCCAGCAATTTGCATCCTTGCAACAAACAGTACAGACAATATTCACTGTTTGTAGTGTTATATTTCAGACTATACTTGTACAGATGCTGTTAAAATGTGCTTTCTGGAAGTATAGTTATTCTCTGCTATTTAAAAGAATAGCACTTTTTAAAACAATAGCGCTGGGCCTCTTCAGATCAAGCATTTATTTTAAAAAGCTTCTTCATTTTGTTAAGTTGTCTAGAACCACTAATAAAGCAGTCTTTAAAAAATAAGTCTAATAACTTGAACATTCTGTAGGCATTTATAGTTGTTGACTTACCTCCTTGCAGCAAACAGCCTGATTAGCACAAGAAAAAAAATCTTCCTCCCAGTAATTTGCCATGTGGAGCAAACAGCTAGTTTCACTTTCAATTTCTCCCCATCATCAGCTGTTACAGGCTGCAGGGATTGCTATATCTTATTGAAGCCTCCGCAAACAAGCCCCGTTTGCTGCAAAGAGGTAAATTGCTGGGAGGCAGAGGCCAAAGGTGGGGGGGGGCAGGGGGGGGGTGGAGCTACATTTGGTGTATAAGACGCACCCAAATTTTCACCCTCTTTTAGGGGGGGAAAGGTGCGTCTTATAATCCAAAAAATACGGTAAGTATTGTTTTTTTAAATACCTAAAGCAAAGAATTTCACAACTAAAGGGTATCAGTTGTTAATAAATTCCTCTGAATCCTATTGGAATTCCAACTTGCTGATAAATGCATGATCATTATCTTAAAACAGGTATGGGCATGCTGATGCTCTCTAGATATTTTATTTACTAATCCCAAGTCTTTTATCAAGGATCATGAAAATTGGATAAAATCCAGAACATTTGACAGACGCTACCTGGCCTTAAAGGGTGGCTCAGTGGCTAAGACACTGAGCTTGTTGAATCCCTAGCACCACATAATGGAGTGAGCTCGCGATACTTGTCCCAGCTTCTGCCAACCTAGCAGTTCGAAAGCATGTAAAAATGCAAGTAGAAAAAATAGGAATCACCCTTGACGGGAAGATAACAGCATTCCGTGGGCCTTTGGCATTTAGTCATGCCGGCCACATGACACAGAGACGTCTTCGGACAGTGCTGGCTCTTCGGCTTTGAAATGGAGATGAGCACCGCCCCCTAGAGTCGGGAACAACTAGCACATATGTGCAAGGGGAACATTTACCTTTACCTGGCCTTAAGGGTTACATTAGAATATACAAACATTTATTTCCATTGGCTAAATAGCACGATCCAGATGAAGATTGTTTGTTTAAAAACAAAATCACTTCATAATTTCCATTTGCAAGTACAAAGTATTTTTGCAAAGGATTATCAAATTTAATTGCTACTTCAACATCTGGCTGACCCCTTCTCCTCCCTTTTGTCTAGGACTGAGTATTTTAAGTCCATCACCAATGCTCTTCCTATTCAGATGCTGTTATTATGGGAACCTGTGCTAAATTCAGAAGTTGTTTGTCCTGAATCGCCGAAATAAGCGTTGAGCAGTTTGCATGCTTGAGATTCTCGGCGGGCGTCGTAATGTGCGTCTGTTTCATTTTCCATCGCATTCCACCCCTGTGTATTTTAACAAAATGAAAGCTACGCATAGGCTTGTATCAATAACACTCTTTCAAACGGTGGAAATATAAATGAGGGAGGGCGCTCGCATGTGAGCTAGTCATTCATAGACCTAAAAATAATCATGCCATTGAGTTTTGAGTTTCTTTTGGCTGTTGACATTCCCAGGTCTGCCGTGTCCGCGGAAGCTTTTGGTCGCTCTCCACTAAAAATTCCTAAATGATTTTAAGTAAAATAGCAGGGCTCTGATATATTGGATAGTTGAAAGCAACCGGAAAAGCCTTTTTACCCAAGTGGGTAAGAAGAGGTGGTTGGAAAGGAAGAGGCGGAGGAGGGAGGGAGGGAGGTCGAGTGGGAGCTGTGTCTGAAAAGGCCATTTGTCGAAATGAAGTTTATTTCTGGCAAACACCCATGTATTACATCAATTTCCTGCTGTGACACAAGCTGGTGGGTGGCAGAACATGTTTGAGGGGCTCTCTAAAGCAAACCGTTTAGTACACAAAAAGTTCATTGTTCATGTGTCCATCTTCTCTCAAGAGTCCTGAACAAGCAAGATTATAAAGGGTCATTGACTGCAAGATCTGTGTTTTGATTCTTATTTGTGTTGTCACAGCCACCCTCATTTTCTCCTCTACCTATTGACCTGGAAGATTAACTAAGCAATTACTATTACGTATATTCATTGATTTATTCTCTGCTAAGCTCTTAAGACTATGTTTTTTTTAATGCGAGCAGCTAATTTGTTCTGGTGTGGTCCCAAAATTCAAAATGGATTTTGTTTTGTTTTTTCTTTAAAAAAAAACACCAATATCTGTACTGATATTATCATGCTGGTAGGAAATGGTTAAGCGAATGGATGGATTTCTAAGGAAAGACAAGTCAAGTCATGGAAAATACAACAGCTTTATTTCAAACGGGGATGATGCAAACAAAGAGTGCATTCGCTTGCTTTTCTTTTTATTAAAAAAAAATATTTTTATTACATAGACAACACATACACACAACAATAAAAAAAACACAAAAAAAACTATCATCACATACAGCATGTCATTTGGTTACAGGTGTAAAGGAGAGGAGGAAGGAAGTAGAGAAGGGAGAGAGGGTGAAAAGAAAGAGGTAAGGAGAGGCGGATGGAAAGGAGAGAAAGTGGAGGAGAGAGGGTAGGAAGGGGAAGAGGAAGAGCAGGAGTAGGTCATAAGTGCAGTTGTAACTTCAAACACCTTCAAGTAGCCTTGCCAGGTGGCTCAGTGGCTAAAACGCTGAGCTTGTCGATCAGAAAAGTCGGCAGTTCAAATCCCTAGCATAGGTCTCCTCCGTGAGCAGGGGGTTGGACTAAATGACCTTCAAAGTCCCTTCCAACTCTGTTACTTTTAAACACTCAGTAAATGAACTGTTGTAAGTCAAGGACTACTTGTAATAATAATTTCTACCTAAGTCTTAGACTGTGAATCTAACTATAGATTGCATGATGATGATGACGATGATGACGATGATGATAGAAGACTTTGAAGTAATACCTAAAGGTTTCCCACAGTATCTGAAAATATTGCATTTATGAGACCTGAATATCCTAATTTTAAACAAAACCATCATGCTTGTTTATATTCTTAGATGCTGGTTTGAATTATTAAGTTTCCTTCTGTCTTAACTGTTAATCTAAGTGTAGATTACTCACACAATATAAGATAACAACAACAATGACAGCACTGATGTTGCGCCCCAAATTTTAGTTGCAAAGTGAGACATGTGTTAAGTGAATTTTGCCCCATTTTTACAATCTTCCTTGCCACGGTTGTTAAGTGAATCCCTGCAGTTCTTAAATTAGTAACACAGTTGTTAAGTGAATCTGGTTTTCCCATTGACTTTGCTTGTCAGAAGGTCACATAACCCGAGGACCCTACAAGGGTCATAAATGTGAGTCAGTTGCCAAGTGTCTGAATTTTTATCAAGTGACCATGAGGACGCTAAAATGGTCGCAGGTGTGAGCGGTCATTAAGTGAACTATTGTAAGTCTGTAGTCTTTATTACTACCTGCAGTAATAAAGCATTTACTTCAACCGTACTTGTGAAAATATTTTAAAACTTCATGGCTCTTCTCCCTATTATTACACTTATTTTTAAGGGTTTTTTTCCCCTTATGTCTTTTTCTTAACATTACAGAATTATTGCAAATTTCATTGCATTATCGGATTTTCTATTGCTGCTATTTTCAGTCATGTGAAATATTTTTTTAACACACAGCCAAAGAGTTGGAAACAGAACCATATGGGGCATATTTGAGAGAAGCAACACAGATGACTATAAAGACAGAAGTTTGTTTATGAGATTCTTTCTGATCTTCCACAGGGCTGTGCCAAAGTTTATGAAAAGGATAAAAGTCCCAGATTATAAAGACCGAAATGTGTTTGGCGTTCCCCTTATAGTTAATGTCCAACGTACTGGACAACCTCTTCCGCAGAACATACAACAAGCTATGAGATACCTTCGTAACAACTGTTTGGATCAGGTGAGTATCTTTGCATTGGTCTAGGATTGGGGTCTTCTACTGATAGAGATGTTCATTTTCCGTTGTCTGCAAGTGCTGAGGTTGCATTGTTTAAGTTACTCTATTAGAATAGATAGTTAAGTAAATATATTTATGATTAGATTATAGACATTTCCCGCCCCTCTCCCCCAAAATATTATACTATAAAACCAAACTACAAAAAAGATGTTGAAACTTTGGAAAAAACTTCAGAGAAGAGCAACTTAGATGATGAAAGGCCTGGAGACTAAAACACACAAAGAACGCCTGCAGGATTTGGATCTGACTAGCCTAAAGAAAAGAAGAATTAGCAGTATTCCAGTATTTTCAGGGGGGCTGCCATAAAAAAAAGGGGAGTCAACATACAAAGCACCAGAGGGCAGAAGATGAAACTAACCAAAGAGACAATTAAGGAGAAACTTCCTAACAGTGAGGACAATTAACCAGTGGAACAACTTGCCTCCATAAATCATGGGGGCTGCATCACTGTAGGTTTTTAAGAAAAGACTAGACAGTCATTTACCTGAAATAGTATAGGTGTCAGTGTTCCAAATATCATGCAGAATTAAATCACAGTCCAAGGCAAAACTATCCTTTAAGTTCCAATTTAATAAGTCAGACATGTTGGCAACATTCTGTGGAATCCCAATTCTGGAAGTTACCTAGGATTCCCACCCAGTTGAAAGTTCATGATCTTGTCCCCACACCCGCAAATCCATCACATGGTCCAATCTTCTTCTTCCACGCTGGCATCTCCACCCAGCTGGTTTCCGGTCAGGTGCAGAGGTGCGGAGATAAAAGATGACCTTGGGCTTCTGGAAAAGAATGATAACAACACATTCCACAATTCTACTCCTTTCTATTCCCCCCTCCCAACTACTACACTAATGAAACAGCATAATGAAATAAGAGAGAGTGTGGCAGGCCTAAGATCTTAAAAGGGATATAACTGCAGGCCTGACAATAGGTTCTCCTGCTTGAGCAGGGGGCTGGATTCCAATGTCCCTTCCAATTCTGTTCTATTCTAAATATGTTGAAAAGATCTATGTCCAAATATCAAAGGGGTGTCAAACTTGATTTCATTGAGGGCCACATCAGGGTTGTGGTTGATCGCCAGTGGGAGGGGGCAGCTTAGCGTCATTCGTGTTCACCCTATTATTTACCGGGGGAGAGCCTTCTCTGTTGCAGCTCCAGCCCTCTGGAATGACCTCCCTGTGGAGATCCGGACCCTTACTCCCCTCCCGGCCTTCCGCAAAGCCACCAAGTCCTGGCTGCTCCAGCATGCCGGGGGGCTTGCGAAACATCCAGCCCCACGGAAACTGTGAATGTTGCGTTTTTTAAAGTGTTGTCTTTGTCTAGTTATTTCCCCTTCCCTTGTCTATTGTGAGCCGCCCGGAGTCCTTCGGGAGTGGGCGGCATACAAGACAAATAAATACAAATACAATACAATAATACTTACCAAAATTGGATCTTGAATTTAATCCCAGTGCCACAGGCAAAAAGTGTTATGGGTAACAGCTTCCTCTTTTGTGTAACACAAACGCTTTCCTTTTGTCACACAGGTTGGCCTTTTCCGAAAATCTGGAGTCAAGTCCAGAATCCAGGCCTTACGACAAATGAATGAGAATGCAATAGGCAAAGTGAATTACGAAGGCCAGTCTGCTTACGATGTGGCTGACATGCTCAAACAATATTTCCGCAACCTGTCAGAACCTCTGATGACCAACAAGCTTTCAGAGACCTTCTTACAGATCTACCAGTGTAAGTCGCTCGTGTTCATAGTTTCAGTCATTCCAGGGGTGGGTTTCTCGCCCCGTTCCAACCGGTTCGGTTGGAACGGGGTCGGCGGCGTCCTCGTGCACGTGCGCGGCGCACGAATGCGTACTAGCGTCTGCGATGCTCCAGCTGCTCCTGGAGGATCGCGCAGGCACTGTATGCGTCCTGCGCATGCATGGAAGTGCAGAACTCGTCAAAACCGGGTAAGGAGCGCGGGCGGGCGGGTGGGCCCTTCGCCGTTCCCGGAAGTTACTTACTTCCGGGTTCGCCAACCAACCGGTTCGCAGGGACCGCCGCGAACCAGTTGAAACCCACCCCTGAGTCATTCCCAAATACTCAGCTTTTCCTCTGGCCCAGACAGAGGGATTATTTTTAATATAAGTTGTAGTTGCATTGGTTTCTATGCGTTTTACTTATATGCATTTTGTTTGATTATATACATTGCCCAGAGTCACTAGGTGAGATGGGCAACTGTGATAAATGAATAAATCCAGTTAAGATCAGCCAGTGCTGCTGTTTTTAATAGGGAGCTGAGATTTAATCCATTGATTGATGGAGGCATTATCATTTCCAGAATCTACCTTTCTGTGGATTTATGTTCCCCTCTGTAAGAATTTCCCACCTCCAAGAAGACTTTACTACGGTAGTTTGTGACTATTGCATTTTGGGAGTATCTTTCCTTTAGTATACCAAAGTGTACCAAAATATATCAGCTTTTCTTCCAACTTTATTCCCTTTTACCAAATTTTATGCAGTAAGGTAAAGGTTCCCCTCGCACATATGTGCTAGTCATTCATGACTCTAGGGGGCAGTGCTCATTTCATTTTCAAAGCCCAAGAGCCAGCACTGTGGAACGATCTACCCCTAGAGATCCGGACCCTTACCACTCTCCCGGCCTTCTGTAAAGCCACTAAGACCTGGCTGTTCCGGCAGGCGTGAGGCTGTTGATCAATGTCCAGCCACACTTAGACTGGTCTGTAATTTTAATAATTGTATTTTTTTTACTTTTGAATTTTTAAATGCTTTTTTATCTGTCTGTAAGCCGCCCAGAGTCCCAAGGGAGTGGGCGGCATACAAATTTTATTAAATTGAAATTGAACTGTCCGAAGACGTCTTCATGGTCATGCGGCTGGCATGACTAAATGCCAAAGGCGCACAGAACGCTGTTACCTTCCCACCAAAGGTGGCCCCTATTTTTCTACTTGCATTTTTTACATGCTTTCGAACTGCTAGGTTGGCAGAAGCTGGGACAAGTAATGGTAGCTCACGCCGTTATGCGGCGCTAGCGTTTCGAACTGCTGACCTTTCTGATCGACAAGCTCAGCGTCTTAGCAGTGTGGCACAGAGCACGGGTCTCCAACCTTGGCAACTTTAAGACTTGTGGACTTCAACTCGCAGAATTCCTCAGCCAGCCACATGTCTTAAAATTGCCAATCTTAAAGTTGGTATAGAGTATTTGTTGTGCCCTGTAACCAAAGCATTGTGTGAAGGTCATCTCTACAACTACAGATTCTTTTCTTCGTTTGCTCTCTCGTATTTCATCTGTTTGTTGAAACACAGCCTGGATATTTTGTGGGGTCAAATTAGGAATAGTTTAAGGGCTACTTATTTTAACTGGCTTTCCACTTGAGGAATATGCTTCACTGACGTATCTTCATTTCAGTTCGTGTCGATGGAGTTTAACGATAAAGTATCTGTTTCTTCGCCTGGTTCATAAACTGAGCAATCTTAATTTGTAAAAGCCCTTTTTTAGCCGTTCTGCTGCTCTCCAAATTAAATTCTAAATTTAACTCTGGCATATTCAGGGCTTTGTTTTACCCTTGAGTCTCTCGCTAAGCAGGAAATACCTGAGGGCAGTTATGCTGTTGACCCAAAAAAACACACAAAAAAGGACATTCTTTCATTTACCATGAATGGTATGCAGCAACGCTAAAGGAAATTGCTTCAGAGTAAAGTCAAAAATAGCCGAAAGTTAAAGAGTTTGCTTTGGGATGCATTCATGCTGCATGGGTGGAAAAATCAGTGAGTTGATGAGAAGACTTCTAATTTTGTGCAGATGTGCCAAAAGACCAGCGCCTCCAGGCAATCAAGGCGGCCATTATGCTTCTACCAGATGAGAACAGAGAAGTCCTGCAGATTCTTCTGTATTTTCTGAGTGACGTCACGGCTGCTGTGAAGGAAAACCAGATGACGCCAACAAATCTGGCGGTGTGTTTGGCACCTTCTCTTTTTCACCTGAATACCCTTAAAAGAGAAAATTCTTCTCCAAGGTGAGTCCCCATATTGGTGACTGGTGGTTTGCAGGGTTTCGGGCGATCATCTAGCTAGGATTCTGCCCAGTTCGGTGAACCCCCAAATGCCACCCCTGGCTGGCCACACCCACCCCTCCACGCCCCTCCACGTGGCCTGTTCATCATGCCATGTAAGCGCAGAGGCTCGGGTAGGAGGGGAAACGGGCCTACCGGAAGTCCAGAAACTGCCCTGTTTCCGGCCTCCGGAGGGCCTCTGGAGCCCAGGGGAAGCAGTTTTTGCCCTCCCAGACGCTCAAGGAAAGCCCCGGGAGCCTGGGGAGGGCGAAAAACGCCCCCTCTCCAACGTGGTGCAGGAGGCCGACTAGGCCACACCCACCATGGCCTTGCCCACTCAGCAAGATATAAGATATTGGTTTTATTTTTGTAGGGCTGTGATTTACAAACCACCAATTTCTGAGACTGAGCGTTGCATGTTATCGTGCCCATATGTCATCTCTCAGTTCTTTTGCCAAAGAAATGTACTCAGCATCTGTATGTGAAGGTTTTAGAATCAAAGGGCTGGACGGGACCTCAGAGGTCTTCCAGTCCAGCCCCCTGTTCAAGATAGGAGGCTTATTCCATCGCAGTCAAATGGTTCTCCAGTCTACATTGATATTTCATTGATATTAACAATACAGTCTGATGAATAAAGGCTTGAAGGGAGTCCCGTTATCTTGAGTGGTTGTTTCCCCTTGTAGGTGGTTTTTAATATCAGCCTAAGATTGCAAAGAAGATCCATGGGGCTTCTTTCTATTTCAGTACATATAGATGTGAATTATGAGAACATTAATCCGGGTCATTTCCATCAATTATACTTCCCATGACAAGTAGAAATCCATGACAGAAGCTGAAAATAAATACACCCAGATGCAGAAAATCAAATATAAAAATAGGTTTTAGATGCAGACTCCTTTTCCTTTAATTATTCATTTACAGGCCAGACCATTCGTGCGTGCTGCTGATCTACTTTTATTGATTAGTCTTGTTCATTCATTGATAGGGTAATGCAGAGGAAACAGAGCCTGGGTAAACCGGATCAGAAAGACCTAAATGAGAATTTGGCTGCAACTCAAGGCTTAGGCCACATGATTGCTGAGTGTAAGAAGCTTTTCCAGGTGAATATTTGTCTGCTTGCTCATTTTAACATCGTGAACTAGAATTCTGTAGAGGATGTATCTTTGTCATTGGCACCTAATGTTTTTTTTCTGGCCGCTGCCCAAAATCTACACTACTCCCATTTAAAAATTACTTTGTGACTTCTACCTCTCTGTGTGTGTGTGTGTGTGTGTGTGTCTGTACTGTTTTTCCCCAAAAATAAGACAGGGTCTTATTTTCTTTTGACCCCCGAAATAAGCGCTTGGCCTTATTTTCAGGGAGGTCTTATTATTTTTGAGGTGCAGGAGGCGGTGAGCGTGGTCACCCAATGGCTGCTGCTGTGTTGCAATATTTTCGGGGAGGGCTTATTTTCGGGGGAGGGCTTATGTTAGCACATGCATTCAAAAGCCTGATTGCACTTATCCAGGGAGGTCTTATTTTCAGGGGAACAGGGTACATCTGTGTATTGAATTGAATTGAATTGAATTTTATTATTTATATGCCGCCCTTCTCCGGGAGGACTCAGGGCGGCGAACAATTCAAAAGGGGAAAAGGGGAACTCATCACCCCCAGGCCTGCCGGCAAAGCCAGGTTTTGACAGCTTTTCGGAAGGCCTGGAGAGAGGTGAGGGTCCGAATCCCTGCGGGGAGTTCATTCCAGAGGGCCAGAGCTGCCACAGAGAAGGCCCTCCCCCGGGTAGTAGCCAGATGGCATTGGCTAGTAGATGGAACCCGGAGGAGGCCAACCCTGTGAGATCTAATGGGTCTGTGGGAGGTAATTGGCAGCAGGCGGTCTCTCAAGTATGAGGGTTTGTGTTTGTGTGCATGCACTTCAGTGATGGTGGAACCACATAATATTTCTGGGGAGATTAGATATGGGCCTGCTACCTCCGAAATGCTACAAAATTATTTATAGCCACTTTCAGAACAAAGAAAACAATTCAAATGTTGACTCCTCATGTGAACCTCTAACTATTTACTCCCTGTTTTATTCATTTCCTGACTCTTAGATCCCAGAAGAAATGAGCAGATGTCGGAATTCTTATACAGAACAAGATCTTAGACCTCTCAGCTTTGAGGACTTGGGACGAACTAACAACTCTGAGTCTGCCAGTTATCATTCTTATATCCAGGACTGTATGGATGATTTTTTCAAGGAAATAAAGGATAAATTTAAAGGCTGGGTCAGTTGTCCCACCCCAGAACCAGCAGAACTTGCCTATAAAAAGGTACGGTACATTGGCATATTTCTAGTGTTTGTGCATAGATTTTTAACAGACAAATTTTAATTTAAATGGTTAATATTCCTTCACTCTCATGCATTGTCTTTCTGTAATCTTAGATAATGCATAGATGTTTCTATAATGCATGTATTCTTTGACATGGCGAGTATTATTTAAGACCTTTCTATCCTCCTTTATTAGAAGAACTGAATGAAAAATGAAGGTTGTAGCAAATCCTAACATTTTGATTTGGGGTTATCATGAGTCAACCCCTGACTTAAATATTACATGTATAAAGTAATTCAATACACCGCCAACAGTAGATAATTCTCCTATAACTTTCTCAATCCCCCTGGTAATCCTGGAAAAGGATGTGGAAGGTCTGTTTAATAGGCAAAACTTCAGAAAAGCTCCAGGCCCAGATGGAGTGATTCCTTCTTGATGGAAATCCTTCCATTCCCCACCATCCAGTCACAGCTGAAGAGGTTTCTTGATGAGAAGCGAAACATCTTCAAAGAAAAAACGAAGTCCAGTTGCCTCTTGAAAAAGCACCTTTGGGACAACCATGACCTGGATGACTAAGAATCATCATAGACATTCTTGATAGAAACCTGTTCTGACCCCCCCCCCCTCCGTACGGTGAAGCACACCGACACAAGATTACTGCTAGACAATTTATTCACAGTAAATTAACACACCGACAAGACTTTGGCAGCAACCCAGACTTCCAAGATAAGAAATACACACGAGAGCTTCTCCAGCGTTAGTATATTAGTTGAATCCTGCAAACAGCCTCCTCTCAAAGTCTCTTCTTATATACTCTCTTGGAAGGGGCCTAATCACAACCACCTGGGTCCAATTATCTCTTTTGTCTCCTTAATTGCTGCCAGCATTTATCCGCCCACCTCTGCTGGGCGTCCGGGTCCAATTCCCTCTGAACCTCATCACTGCTCAAAGGCCTGATGTCTTCACCACTGCTCAAGGGCCTGATGTCATGGGCACACTCCCTTTGGCTTTCACCGCTGCTCCATGCCTCAGGCGTTTCCTGGTGGCCAACCAGCCTCTCTGGTCCCTGCTCAGAGTCTGAACCCTGTCCAGGGTCCTCCACAACTTCCAGAGCAGACTCGCTATTGGAGTCTGTTTGCAGCTCCAACAGCTCCTGCTGGGCCACAACAGAAACCCATGGTGAACAGCTGGTTCCCATGTTTACTCAGATTTTTAATAAATCACTGGAGGCGATTTATACCCCTTCTTAAACGCTCCACCATCATCCAGTTTCCTAAGAAATCTCCCATCCTTGACTACCGACCGGTTGCTCTGACATCCATATTCTTGAAGACCTTTGAGAGGCTTGAATCCGTGTGCTTCCATTTAGTCAATAGTGATTATTCAAGAGAAGGACTGTTGTAATAAAGATGACTAACTCTTTAGCCACAATGTACTTGCAGGTTTGTGAAGGGCCACCTCTACGGCTATGGAAATCCGTGGTGGAAATCCCTGCGACGCCTGAAGAAGTATTAAACCGTATCGTTAAAGAACAGCATCTTTGGGATGAAGATCTTTTAGATGCTAAAGTCATTGAGACTTTGGATAGCCAGACTGACGTTTATCAATTTGTACAAAACAATATGGCGCCGCACCCAGCAAGGGACTGTGTCATCCTCAGGTAACTGTACAGACTGCATCCATAAAACACTTTCTTAACATTTAGCAGCTGGGAGTCAAAACACATTTGGATAAACTTGCTCATCTTCCTTTCACCCTCATCCATTCTTACAGAAGTTGTGCTTGATTCCAACAGGACTTGGAGGACCAACCTCTCTAAGGGAGCATGCGCGCTCTTAGGTTTCTCAGTGGAACATGACCATGCGCCCGTCCTTGGTATTAGAGTGAATGTGCTGTTGTCCAGGTATCTCATTGAACCTTGCGGGATAGGAAAATCCAAACTCACCTATATGTGTCGGATTGATTTAAGGTAAATTTTGTCCTCTATTTTCATTTGGTCGGGCAGGGAAATTCTATCTCTAGTATAACATGTTTGGGGAATGAAAAGTTAACAGTGCCCATAGCTAATTATTGTATATTGTAATACAGCATAAGCAATGGTGACCTCCAGATATCTTGTATAATCATAATCCTCTACATGGTCATTGGCAAAGGGAGTGTGTAAATTAAAGATCCCACTTTCTAAAGTACAGTTGTTTGCCCACTCCATGATAGAAAAGCCAATTAAAATTAATTCGGTTACTTTTGATTACTAAACGACATTGTTGGCTTCTTGATAGAGTGATGTGGTGGCCTAGAGGTGGAGCTCTCGCCTCACAATCAGGAGGCTGTGAGTTCGATCCTAGGTAGAGGCGGATATTTCTCTCTCTGGGCACAGTGAGAACATATCTGCTGAATATAACTCTGCATTGGCAACAGGGACGGCATCCAGCCAGTAAACACTTAACTCCATTCAGTTACCCAGACTCCACCCTGCAAGGAATTTATGGAGTCATTAAAAGAAGATGATGATGATGATTGTTGGCTTGTTGATACTAATGGTTCCAAGGAAATTTCCCTTCTTACTTGACTTGGCAATTTACTTTCTTAAGACTCTTTGAATTAAACTAAATGCCTTCTGTTTTTGGAGAATGCATCTGGAGCCGTAGAGAGCGTAGAGATTGTTTTTTTAGATGTCCCTCTAGCAAGGGCAACAGGCTTCTTGGGATCAAGAGCAGATGGAAAGGGGCAACCTTGCTCGTTGCCTTCTTTTATTTGCAATTAATTTGTTTACCTACTACCACAGCAGCTTTTTACTTGAGTGCCCACAGCATGCTTTAAAGTCAGCTCAAAAGATTTGCTTACCAAAAGATGTTTTAGTCAGTTTTTGCAAATTCTGCTTTTCAAGGTCTCTTTGGGATCCTAAATGAAGATTTTGGGGGAAATACGTAAAATTCTATAAAGGCCATCTTTCCTTGAGTCAACCTTACAGACTTATTACCCGTTTGATTGCTTCTATTCCATACTAGCTGATAACTGGGCGTTGCCTGGGTATTTATAGGGGGGAAATGTCCAGACCAAATGTAATTTCTAATGTTGGATTTTCCCCCTTACCAGAGGGATCCCCCCCTTGTGGAGTACTGTGAACTATGGCAACTTCACTGCACTGTACAATAGAATTCATTTTACGGCAGTACAGTAGAAGCCATTTTAAGACACAACAGAATACACACCCTGAGAGGTTTTAACAGTGTCTTACCCCCACATTTATGTACCAAGTTTGGTTGAAATTGCTCGAGGCATTATAGAGTTATGCTGGAACATACACACACACACACACAAAGCCATTATGTATTTGTGTGTATGTATGTATATGTGTATATATGTGTGTGTATGTGTGTATGTGTGTGTGTGTGTGTGTATATATATATATATATATATATATATATATATATATATATATATACACACACACACACACACACACACATACATACATATACACACACACACACACACACATACATACATACATACATATATATATATTATATATGTGTATATGTACATACATACATACATACATACATATATATTATATATGTGTATATGTACGTACGTACATACATACATACATACATACACATATATGTTGCATTTGTGCTGATATATAAATAAAGGGAGACTAGTATAGATCTATTTCAAGCTATTTAGCTCTCATCAGCTAGCCATACCCTTACTGGGATTAGAACCTGTGCTGTATTACATCTTAGGCAGATGTGTTAACCACTAAGCCACAGGCTCTCTTCCTTTATCAGCTAGGCCAGGGAAATAGGTATGTGACACAACACACATACACACACACACACACATATGTGTGTGTGTGTGTTTACTAATGGGGGAAAATATTTTGAGAAATATTTAAATCTATCTAAATCACACCTTTTCTTTCTTTGAAACAGGGGACACAAGCCTGACTGGTACACAAAAGCATTTGGGCACTTGTGTGCAGCTGAGGTCGTGAGGATTAGAGACTCTTTCCTTAATCAAAATCTTGAAGCTAAGGAAGCAACATCCAGGTGATGGATCAAGTGGACCAGCACAGCACCGGCCTGCCTAGAGATTTTTGGGGAAGGTTGATTATCCGCCCTGGGACTGACCATATATTCATTGGGTCCTGAAGAGAAACTTTCTGGAATGGGTCTGAGATTGTTCATCAAAATTAGGTGACAATCCCTAGTGTTTGTTTTTTTAAGCTGCTTTTTTTGTCTGTGTTAGGCCTATAGTGTAGGTCTTAACTGGAAAAGTTTGGATGGTGCAACTTTTTTTTTTAAAGGTAAGGTTAATGTTTGCTTAGATGCTGTGAATTGCTTCTGAGAAGCAAAGCTCTAAGACTTAAATATATTTCTGAAATATAGTGAAAATTATTCATTCCTACGTTATGTTAGCTTTATGTATGTATCTGTATGTCATTTGTGGAGGGACTGCTGCAGCCACTGGATTTGGTGTGTTCCTCGGTGGATTTTCACGAGAGTAAGTGAAGGAAGGTTTGCACGAAGGCAAAGGTGTGAATGATTGTCTAACTTGTTGACTGGAGTATGAAGAGCCCAAATAGTAGAACCAGAGTGTCTGGCACACTTGGAAGGCATTGGAAAATAATTTAGCAGATGGGGAAAGAATTGGCCTAGAATCTGACTGAGCGACCCATTACAAGCCTCAACTCTTCATTCCTCTGAGTTGCTTATTACTCATGTGTGTATCTAAAAATTGAAAAGTGGCAGGGCAAAGAATGGTAAAAAAGCAGAACACTTGACACTTATTTAAGAAAGCCAATACGGCAATAATTTTTCATGTGCTCCCAGTTGACCTCAGCTTTTCATAGCTGCCATATGAGAATACAGCCACATGTTTGCCATGGGTCAGACTTTATCTTCTTTGGAATACTTTCTTAACAATCTGTAAAGAGCATCTCAAGAAAATGTGAATGAAGTGGCAGCTCCAGAAAATCACTCCAAGTCTGAATGTCTTGGAAAGAACAGTACATCGATCCTGATCTATAGGATTCCAAGGATAAGAGATGATGTGGGGTGTGGAAGGACATGCGTACAGCGCCTGGTTTTTAAAGAAGCTGTGTGTTTTCTTAGTGCATGCCGACAGTTGCGGCAGAAATCAAAGAAAGGTATCTTTTGGTTTAAAGCAATGCCAGTGCTTCATATGTGCTACCAAATCACTTTTGCCTAACACCTATTATTTTAGTATTTGTTCACATGTTAAGATACAAATAGAGGCCTAAACAACATCTTTGTTTAATTAACATAGGAATAAATGCTTGTAGTTTTGAGAACAGGGCCAAAACTGCTTTCCATAGCTGAAAAGGACAACACTGAAAAAATATCATAACTGGAACATTATAAAGTTCTGAAGTGTTTCCGCATAGCAGCTACTCCTAGGAGTTAAACATGTTCATATAACCCATTCCATTTTAACCATATAACCTCATTTATCGACAAGGTTTGGGGGAAAATATCCCCCAAATTTAGAAGCAATGTAGTTGGATAAAAATGAATATTTGTGCCACAAAATTATAGGACATAATGGAAAGAAATGCAGGTTAAGATAAACAGATTAAAATGATCAAGAGTTCTATTGTGAACTTTGTATAGGACATCCCAGAAATATAAGCCGTGATGGCAATAATAAATGAAAATAGGAAGATGCATATACATTTTACCAGTCTAAAAACTACAGATTAATTATCCAATGTTTGGGGGGATGGAGAGGAGTGGAATTATTATTTTGCATGTAATATTGGTCAACAGTTTCTGCACATCTTTATGAGCATTATTAATGAATCTTTTTTTAAATCCTTTAGAGAATGACACTGTTTCAGTGATTGATTTTACTGTAAAAACAACAAAGCACAGGGAAGATAAATACTGTCCTTCCTTCTTGTTACAGAATATATATACTTTATTCCAATGCACTGACTTGATGTGAAGAATAGAAAATCATTGTAATCCATGGTGTTAAATAACTGGTGTTATGTAATTCAAGGGTAAAAATCTGCCCCAAAAGCAGGACATCATGTCTTGCTGTGAATCCAGCCCTCACCCCTTTCCATACCTCCAATGGTGCCCCGCTATAAAAACCACACTTTGATTGACGGATGCACGACTCAGGTGTGAATGCTATGAAATAAAATGAAAGGTGATTTATTTGTATATTTGGAATGAAATCATTGTACAGATCCATTGAGAATAACTAAAACCAACCCCTTGCAGGTATAAATTACTGCCAAGATGTATGTTGTAACCAAAGATGATGTGAAATTGACAGTCAGGGTGCTTTGTTCATTCAGAAAAGACCTGTGCAATTTCCACCTAGTCTTCTTTCCTAGCCTTGGGACTGTGGCATATTTGGAAGAAGCTCTTAGATACCATTGTCAGTATTATTGTTATTGTTGTTATTATTATTTTCATAGAGTGTTTGTGATGACTTCTGAGAGTATTAGGAAGAGCTCTTCCTAATTCTGCACCTGTACTAATGCCACCTTGGGTTGCTTTTGAGTCTCTTTATTTTCCCTCTGTCCAATCTATAAGCAGTGTTGTGCCAAGAGAGGAGGAACTATGTGGCGGGTTAGAATTCTTCCTTGTATCTGTTTCAGAAGACGGTGTCCTTCACGATCTTCCTCTTCTTGGGACAAAAGCACTGCTCTGCTCAAACAAAGGAATTATATTTACAAGGGACACCATCGCCAGAATCAGAAATAGACTGGTACTGACTATTTCAGGGAAACAGGAAGGGGGAGTGCAATGGGGATGAAGCAGGAAGTGTATCTTCCCATTACAGGTAGTTCTTGACTTATGGGCATAGGTGAGCCTGGCAACTATGTAAATCACAAGTGACGGGACCTGGGAGTCCTAGAGCAAATGACGCAGTCATTCTCTGTGGGCCGTGACCCATCAAAACCGCGCTCGACTAAATCGCGCCCGATTAAACCGCGTCGCTGACGTCATCAACAGGGCGACAACAGCCAGCGCGGAGAAAGAAGGGTGCTTTAAATAGCGCTTTGAAAGCAAGCCGATTCAACTTAAGGTAAGGGTTAGGTTTAGGGTTAGGTTAAGGGTTAGCGTTAGGTGTAGGGTTAGGTTAAGGGTTAGGGTTACGTTTAGGGTTAGGTTAAGGGTTAGGTTTAGGGTTAGGTTAAGGGTTAGGTTTAGCGTTAGGTTTAGCGTTAGGTTTAGGTTTAGGTTTAGGGGGTTAGGTTTAGGGGTTAATTTTAGGTTTAGGGTTTACAGCGTGCTTCTGTCTCCGCGCTGTTGTCTCCCTGTTGATGACATCAGCGACGCGGTTTAGTCGGGCGCAGTTTAGTCGAGCGCGGTTTTGTGGTGGAACCCTGTGGGCGTCCCCCCCCCCCGGAAAATGGAAGTAAATTCCTGTTTCCTGAAGAAATCATAAATCAAAGTCACATGACTGCAGGACCCTGCAAACCGCCATGTGGCTGACGGCCCAAAATGCGGTCACGTGACTGGGGGCAGCCATTAGAACTTCAGTATCTTTTGAGGGGAGGGAGGGGTCCATGGTAACTTCGAATAATTGCTAAGCAACCAGTTGTCAGTTGAGGATTACCTGTAACTGCTTTCCAAATGCCTTGTATTCAAACGTGAAGCGCAACCTTAGGTTGTTAAGGTTCTTTCATCTGATGCCCTTCAGTTGTCATTTGTATTGGAGGGCAACAGATGAATAAAGACAGGCTTATTCCTAGCTAAAAAAAATACCCTGGCAGTCATTCCGCTGACGTCCTTGCAAAATGTGTTGCCAGGTGAAGGTTTTCTGTATTGTGCCATTTACAGTTCTCATCCATAGGTGAATTGTGTATTCTTTGTATACTTTCCATTTCTTTTAAATATGTAAAAACAAAATGTATGTTGTACATACCGTTCTGATGTAAACGTGCTCACACTTTATTGTCCAGCGTAGATAAAGCATGGAGATAATTATTTAAAATATACTTGTATTTATACCTCAGATATTCTTTGAAGGAGAGGCGCAGGGTGTTTGTATCTCAAGTTTGGCTGTCCTTTCCTCCAGTGTAAATATGTTCTACACAACTGAAGAAAAAAAAAGATAAAAGAAGAAGAAAAGGTTTATAGCTTGCTATTATATGCCCGTACAGAACATAGTCAATAAATGCACTATTAAGTGTTTGTGTTGGTGTGTTATCTGAATTCTTCTCTACTTTCTGTGGCCTTTTTGCAACTGTAGGGTTTACTCAAGAAGAAAAGAAGGTGACCATTGGATCAGGGGTGGGTTTCTCGCCCCATTCCAACCGGTTCGGTTGGAACGGGGCCGCGGCGTCCTCGTGCATGCGCGCAGTGCACTCATGCATACTAGCGCCTGTGCAATGCTCCAGCTGCTCCTGGAGGATCGCGCAGGCGCTGTATGCGTTCTGCACGTGCGTGGAAGCGCAGAACTCATCAAAACCGGGTAAGAAACGTGGGCAGGCGGGTGGATCCTTCGGCGTTCCCGGAAGTTACTTACTTCCGGGTTCGACGACCAACCGGTTCGCGGGGACCGCCGCGAACCGCCTGAAACCCACCCCTGCATTGGATCCATGGGCCAGATGCAGTGGTAGTATTCAGCCGGTTCGAACCTGTTCTGGCGATCTGGTAGTGGCAACCTACAGGTGGGCCTGCCCGCCCCAGCCGCAAGATTTTTTTCACTTCATAATGTGTTTCCCCTTCTACCACTACAGGAGGAGGGGGAGCTTGGGTAGATGGCCTTATGCTAGATCCCATTACAGGTTTTAAACAAGCTACAATGGAATACTGGGTAAATTTTCCCTAGAATTCTGGGTAGGCTGAGTCTAACTGTAACTAGGTTAATTATCTTTTCTATTGGATTGGATTGGATTTATTACATTTATATGCCGCCCTTTTCCCCGAAGGGGACTCAGGGCGGCTCACAATTCAAATCAGGGAAGGGGGTACAGACAGGGAATAAAAAAGATGAACATAACAATACACAATTTAAAAGCACACAACAGTCATACCATTCGAGGAGGGGGTCAAAAGCTCTTTAGCCCCAGGCCTGTCAGAACAGCCAGGTTTTAAGGGCTTTGCGGAAGGCTTGGAGGGTGGTGAGGGTTCGAATCTCCACGGGGAGCTCGTTCCAGAGGGTCGGAGCAGCCACAGAGAAGGCTCTCCTCCAGGTAGTCGGCATTGGCCGGCGGATGGAATTCGGAGGAGGCCTAATCTGTGGGATCTAATCGGTCTATTGGAGGTAATTGGCAGCAGGCGGTCTCTCAAGTACCCAGGTCGTTTCCCCTTCTACCACTACAGGAGGAGGGGGAGCTTGGGTAGATAGCCTTATGCTAGATCCCATTACAGGTTTTAACAAGCTACAATGGAATACTGGGTAAATTTTCCCTAGAATTCTGGGTAGGCTGAGTCTAACTGTAACTGGGTTAATTATCTTTTCTATTGGGAAAGGACCTAGGAACTTTGGACCCAGTTTCTTGCTAGGCATCCTCAATCTTATCTATTTTGTAGATACAAAAACTTTGTCCCCCACCCTAAAGGTGGGTTGGAGGGGACGATGTTTATCAGTTTGCTTCTTGTAGGCTTCTGCCGCATCGGTTAGAGCCTTCTTCGTATTTTCCCGTCCCTTCTTTAGTGTGTCCATCCATTGATTCAGAGACATGGAGGAGGGAGGTTCTTTAGACCGCTCAGGCATGGGAACGAACACCGTGCCACTGGTAATCTGGAACGGATAGTTAAACTGGTACTGCTGTGGACCGCATTGTTGTAATCCGGCCATTTAGCCACATTTTCTAAGCCGCGAGCATGCGTGCAAGCCGCGCATGCAAGCAAAGTGCGTGCACGGAAGGCCACACAGATGTGCGGAAGGTGTGCGCGCTCACATTTTTGGTGCGCAGCGAACCGGTGGTAAACTCATGTGAAACCCACCTCTAGCCAGATGTCCCAAATGTGTCTTATCATATATGCAAATCGTGTCGATGCAGCTTTTTTAAAAATCCTGATGTTGGAACAGAGCTTGTTGTAGATATTTCTAGTCTTGTTCAGCTTCCTGTAATCACATCCCCTTTTAACTAGCAAAGTCCTTTCCAAGCCTTAAAGGAACAAACCCCTCTTGAAGTATAATCCTCTGCGGAGGTTTTAACAGATGAACAAGCTTGTAAGAAAGAGCTGCTCTCAAGGCCTCCCCTTAAACAATTTAGGGCTCTCCTTGCGGGTTTCAGTTTTATCCAATTGCATAAAGCCCCCACCGGATAAGCAGGCTACATCCTCATTTTTAGTTCATCGGAATAATGGTAGAGTTGTTTGAACAAAAAATTGTTCAAAAGCACAAAGGAAATGCTGCCGGCCTGTCCAGGAAATGCGAAGGTTCCTTCAAAACAAAAGGGGAAAAGGAGGGGGGAGTCCCCCAGCGGTAAAACGGTGAAAGCAAAGGAAGGAAACTAAAAACAGAGCGGTGGGCTTTGTGTCTCGTTCTCAACAGGGTAAAAGTGCGGGATTGAGGAAGGTCAACTACAAAATGTTAGAAAGCAATCACTAGAGAGAACACTTTTTAAAAAAATAATATTTATTGGTTATACTTGAGAGACCGTCTACTGCCAATTACCTCCACTAGGCCAATAAGATCCCATAGATTAGGCCTCCTCCGAATTCCATCAGCCGGTCAATGTCGACTGGCAACTACCCGGAGGAGATCCTTCTCGGTGGCTGCTCCGACCCTCTGGAACGATCTCCCCGTGGAGATTCGTACCCTCACCACCCTCCAGACCTTCCGCATAGCCCTTAAAACCTGGCTGTCCCGACAGGCCTGGGGCTAAAGACTTCAACCCCACCCGAATAGTATGACTGTTGCAATTTTTTAACGATGTATTGTCTTCATGTATGTAACTTGTTTGTCCTTCCCTCCCCCTGAATTGTGAGCCGCCCTGAGTCCCCTCAGGGAAAAGGGCGGCATACAAATAAAGTAAAATCCAAATCCAAATCCAAATACATTTTTTTTAATAAGACATACAAATACAGCTTTAAACACACAAACCCTCCCCTCCTTCCCCCCACCCCCGGTGACAGTCATTCACAGCCCAACATTTTTTTTCTTCCTCATTTTTTAGTCTCTAGCCAGCATCTCCTTGTTACAAAATTCAGGGATCTATTACGATACCCATGTTCACTTTTAGTTCCCATTGTTAACAGCTGCTATTTAATGTTCCCAGTTTTAAGTCCCTGCTGTGCTTTAAGTCCCTTTGTGCTCCGGAAATAAGTTCCATTTGGGAATTTATAATTATTACTATTATTTTTTCATCATATAACTTGACTGTGACCTTGACTATGTGTCAGAATGGTTAAACAACTGACAACTTCAAAACTGACAAATGCTCTGTCTTACACATTGGCAACAAAAATCAGAACACCAAATATAAACTGGGCAGATATGATGTCATAGATGATCCTCATTCTGTCAAGGACCCGGGAGTCCTCATCTCAAATGATCCAAGCCCCCAAATTCACTGTTAACAGCATTGCCCAAAAGGCATTAAGAGTTGTTAACCTAATTTTGCGAAGCTTCTTCTCCAGTAACATTGTACTGCAAACTAGGGCATACAAAACCTTTGCCAGACCACTCCTCGAATACAGCTTATCTGCCTGGAATCCACACTGCATATCGGATATGAATACGATCGAGCGAGTCCAGAGGTATTTCACAAGAAGAGTCCTCCACTGAGCCGAGGTGGCGCAGTGGTTAGAGTGCAGTACTGCAGGCCACTTCAGCTGACTGTTAGCTGCAGTTCAGCGGTTCTAATCTCACCGGCTCAAGGTTGACTCAGCCTTCCATCCTTCCAAGGTGGGTGAAATGAGGACCCAGACTGTGGGGGCGATATGCTGACTCTGTAAACCGCTTAGAGAGGGCTGAAAGCCCTATGAAGCTGTATATAAGTCTAACTGCTATTGCTATTGCTTTGTTCACAATAGAATACCTTATGCTACCAGGTTCAAAATGTTGGCCTTGGACAACGTGGAACTATGCTGACTAAAGTCTGACCTAAGCGTAGTACACAAAATTGTCTGCTACAACGTCCTACCTGTCAATGACTACTTCATCTTCAACTGCAATAATACACAAACAATAGATAGAAACTAAAGTTAAACCACTCCAAACCCGCAGAAAGTATGACTTCAGCAACAATGGTCAATGCCTGGAATGCTCTGCCTGGCCCTGTTGTTACATCCTCAAACCCCCATAACTTGAACCTCAAACTGTCTAGTGTGGACCTCACCCCTTTCCTAAGAGGTCTGTAAGGAGGCATGCATAAGCGCCCAACGCCCCTGTCCTATTGTCCCCATTTATTTGTACCCATTTCCTGTGTTCATGTCCATGTTTATACTTATACCTGTTATCTCGTACATGTTTGGCAAACTAAATAAATAAATAACTTCAGACTTGGCATCAGATTTAATCCCTTAGATGAAGACACAATAGTTTGAAGATACAATAAGTAACAAGGAAATCTGTATTTTATTCCCTTCTAACCAGCTCCTCCTTGTCAATTTAAGATTCTTAAGGAGGAGTGCCTGAGCTTCAGTTGCATTTCAAAGGCCTTTGAGAAAAATTATACCAATGGAAATAGATGTATTTCAGGTATCCAAGGGACACTGATTTTAAACCTCAATACCGACTGGCTATAAAACCAGCAGTTGGTCTGTAAGACAAAAAAATATTCCCAGGCTATGCTGAGCTGTAATTTTGATTTTACAAAGAAGATGGTATGTGTCGGGTAAGAAATATTATAGCCCCCTTCTTTCATGTTGTCAATAATTGGGAGCCCTGAGTGGTCTGTTCGTGCCAGGAGCAACTAACACTTCTGTCAACCAAGAAAGACAGAGTGAAAGGAAGCAAACTGATGCCTTCTAGGTGTATTCGGATTACCACGTTCATAACCCTTGCCACGATGGCCATTTAAACAAGATTATAAGCATTGTACGTCAAGGTATCCAGATGTACCACGTTGCATCGCCTGTCCTCAATCTATTCTAGGATGATAGGAATTTCACAAGCTAATGATCCGCCAAAGAAACATCTGTCCTTTTGCATTGACTTCTTGACCAGGATGATTGCTCGTAACGTTTTCCTGCCAAGTATCATATCTTCTGAAGGAAGTTCATTAGAAAATTGGCTCTCTTGTCAGGCACATTTTTATGCTTTAGTCTAGCTAATATGGTGCTTAATCCATTGGCCTTCCTCAATAGACTGAGTGCCCTCTAGTGGAAAACAAGCTGTGTAACCTTTCTGAAAGTTTTATTCTCCGTTTCATAAGAGGGTGTGAAATTGTTCAGTGGCTGAATAATTGCCCCAGATGTTACAAATGCAAATAAAGTGTGTAAGGTGTGTATGAGCAGAAACAGAAATTCTGGTTGTCAAATGTTAAAAGGCATAAGAGTTTTGTGAGGAACTCACTTCATCAAATGCATTGAGTGATTAGACTAATTTTTTCCTTCATTAGCTAAAACAGTTCATCAGAAAGTCGTTATTTAAATATCCCTGTAGTTATTGGGTAATGAGTTTGTGTGCCATTACCCTCTCTCTAAAAAAAAAAGCACCTTTTACCCGATCTTGGTTCATTTACTTTGGGAGCAAGGTCTTTCCCTTAGGTGAGAAATATTTTCTGAGGAAATACTGGGATACTGTACTCGCAAAATACGGTCTTTGGTTTGCAAAAAAGATCATAAAATGGGGCAAAACTCAAGAGCTTCCTTGCTGATTAATGGAAATTTGGGACTCAGTTGTGATTGTAAGTTGACCACTAGCTGTATATTTTAAATTTTACCTCATAATAATCTTAAATGCAAAAAAAAAGATCAGGTGGGAAAGGACGAACAGAGCAGAGGTGGTATTCAGCCGGTTCTGACCGGTTCTGGAGAACAGGCAATGGAAATTTTGAGTAGTTCGAGGAACGGGCAAATACCACCTCTGGCTGGCTCTGCCCACATCTGTTTGCTGTCTCCTGAGTCCCAGCAGATTGGCTGAGTCTTCTGTTGCCCTGCACAGGAGAACAGAGCTGGAAAGCAGGTTAGTGGAGTGGGGAGGGAATGAGGATTTTACAGTATCCTTCCCCTGGAGTGGGGTGGAAATGGAGATTTTGCAGTATCCTTCCTCTGAAGTGTGGAGAAAGTGGAGATTTTACAGTATCCTTGCCCTAGAGTGGGGTGGAAATGGAGATTTTCCAGTATATCCTTCCCCTAGAGGGAGGAGGGAATGGAGATTTTGCAGTATCCTTCCCCTGGAGTGGGGTGGAAATGAAGATTTCGCAGTATATCCTTCCCCTAGAAGGAGGAGGGAATGGAGATTTTGCAGTATCCTTGCCCTAGAGTGGGGTGGAAATGGAGATTTTGCAGTATATCCTTCCCCTAGAGGAGGAGGGAATGGAGATTTTGCAGTATCCTTCCCCTGGAGTAGGGTGGAAATGGAGATTTTGCAGTATATCCTTCCCCTAGAGTGGGGTGGAAATGGAGATTTTGTAGTATATCCTTCCCCTAGAGTGAGGAGGGAATTGAGATTTTGCAGTATCCTTGCCCTAGAGTGGGGTGGAAATAAAGATTTTGCAGTACATCCTTCCCCTGGAGTGGGAAGAGAATGGAGATTTTGCAGTATCCTTCCCCTAGAGTGGGGTGGAAATGAAGATTTTGCAGTATATCCTTCCCCTAGAGTGAGGAGGGAATGGAGATTTTGCAGTATCCTTCCCCTGGAGTGGGGTGGAAATGGAGATTTTGTAGTATATCCTTCCCCTAGAGTGAGGAGAGAATGGAGATTTTGCAGTATCCTTCCCCTGGAGTGGGGTGGAAATAAAGATTTTGCAGTACATCCTTCCCCTGGAGTGGGGTGGAAATAGAGATTTTGCAATATCCTTCCCCTGAAGTTGGGTGGAAATGGAGATTTTGCAGTATATCCTTCCCCTAGAGTGAGGAGGGAATTGAGATTTTGCAGTATCCTTGCCCTAGAGTTGGGTGGAAATAAAGATTTTGCAGTACATCCTTCCCCTGGAGTGGGGAGAGAATGGAGATTTTGCAGTATCCTTCCCCTGGAGTGGGGTGGAAATGAAGATTTTGCAGTATCTTCCCCTGCCACACCCACCAATCTATGGCACGCCCACAGAACCGGTAGAAAAAAAAATTGAATCCCACCACTAGAATAGGGGCCACATTCTTGCACCAAATCTCCAAGAGATCAGCTTTATCGTACAATCATGTTTGCCATTTATTCAATTTAAGTACATACAGCCCATTCCTTCTCCTATGCACAGAACTCAAAGGAGCAAGCATCCAAAGACTGTATTGAGATATGCCACTCATACATAGGTATGGCATACAATACCAACTGCACTAGCTACAATTACATTGGTGGATGTTTGCAGCTATTTTGACTGACAATCGACAAGGCAAAAGATAAACATTGGAATGGCTAGTAGATGTGTCACATTAAAAGGAAAGCACTGGTTAATACAGGAATCTACATTTCTTCATTGCCTTAGGGCAATATTTTGCTACCCTTGAAAAGCGTTCGGAGACTGCAGCTAGTCCAGAATGCGGCCGCGCGAGCGATATTGGGTGCACCGAGGTACACCCACATTACATCTATCCTCCGTGAGCTGCACTGGCTACCAATTGGTCTCTGGACGCAATTCAAGGTGTTGGTTATTACCTTTAAAGCCCTACATGGCTTAGGGCCAGCGTACCTTCAGGACCGCCTAGTGCCACATACCTCCCAGCGGCCAGTAAGATCCCACAGATTGGGCCTCCTTCAGATGCCGTCAACCAGACAGTGTCAGCTGGCGGGCCCCCGGAGGAGAGCCTTCTCTGTGGCTGCTCTGACCTTTTGGAATCAGCTACCCCCAGAGATCCGGACCATACCCACTCTCATGGCCTTCAGGAAAGCTGTAAAAACCTGGCTGTTCCGGCAGGCCTGGGGATGTTGATCTCATTGTTGAGGTCCAGCCCCGATTAGAATGAATGCATGTGGTTTTATTATTTTAAACTGTCTTTTTTTTTCTTTTTTTCTCTTTTTTTCTTCTTTTTGTAAACCGCCCGGAGTCCTTCGGGATTGGGCGGCATATAAATTTTGATAATTAAATTAAATTAAATTAATTGTCCTGTGTATTTTTAGTGGCAATTTATTGCAACTCATTCCGTTATGTGTGCCTCCTATATTTTTTAGGTTAAGTTCTTAGTGAATAGGAATTAGTAAAATCAAGTAATGTAAGGTCTTTATAGTCCAGAAGAGGGCCATCTAACACCAGCTTCTTGAGCATTTACAGCTCTAGACATACAGTATTTTGGTCACTGTCATTCCTAATTTCCAACTTTCACTCCAACAGTCAACTTTTTAAATTTGTGGCAATGAAGAATTATTCAATGGGGGCCTTCCAATTGTGTTGAATTTCAACCCGATTTTCTGCCCTCTAGACTAAGAATTCTTGGGAACGTGTTTAAAAAAATTGAAGCTTTGTCTTTTATTATAATGAAACAAAATACAAAATACAGATTTTCATTATCAGTCTAATATATACATTTTATTAGTTACCACAGAGTAACAAAATCTGGACATTTCCTATGAAATGATGTTTAACTTTTAAATGACAGTTAAGACAGTTACAGAATAATATTTGGTAACAAAGTTGGCAATTAAGATATTGAGAATTGCTACTCAACATACATGGCAAGAAGTTACCCAGTAATGAACTGGCATTGAGTTCTAAGTTCTTAATCGCTTGGATGAAATGTGCATTGATATTTCTGTCATTCTGAGGTGCACAGCAGTATCTTATAGTGTGGTATCCGGTGAATTTTGGACTATATGAATTCACCGCTATAAATGCAGTTTCAAGAATGGTTGCCTATCATTTGAATAAACTAAAAAGTCTTAATTCTTCACAAGATGTGCCTATATCTCCAAGTTAAAAGATGTACAAATATGTATATGAAGAAGAACAGATGACAACATTTGCCACAAAAAGCAACTACAATTTTGATAGGCCACCAGTGCCTTCAACTTGATTCCTCATTCCCTCTTCTCAATACAGAGGGAATTCGTTTCAATATTTTTTGCAGAAACCCAATCCTGCCTCCTGCTTACAGAATAAATATCACCATTATAGTTTCTATGAAAGGCAACCATGTGGAAAAAAGATTACAAAAGTTAAGATTTGTTCACTCTGTCCAATGGTGTGTTGTTTTTATTGAAGTAGCAGGACAGAACAGAACAGAAGAAGCCGACTCAATCAAGATAAATCATTAAGAAAGAAAGAGGTCATCTGGGAAAATGTTACTTCCCGACAGCAACTTTAGATGCTGATAATAGCTTACAAAGTCTAAAGGTCTCAACCATTATTCCCATTATTGTGTTTTATTGTAATTTCTTTAAAACTAGCCAGAAATATACTCTTACATGGCAGGGGAAAGTGGTGTGAGAAAAAAAACAAGATGGCAGCCACAATTTACTCTATATATGCTAGAGTAACTATTGTTTGCCACGATAACTAAGCCAAACTAGATCTGTTAGGACGTGAAAAATAATGCTTCAGGGACATCGTCACCAAGAGCCGTGGTGGTGCAGTGGTTAGAATGAAGTACTAGTGGCTAACTCCAAAAGTTCAATCCTGACGGTCTCATGGTTGACTCAGCCTTCCATCCTTCCAAGCAGAGGTGGTATTCTACCAGTTCAGACCGGTTCGGCCGAACCGGTAGCAGAAATCACGGGTGGCCCTGCCCACTCGCCCCGACTCTACGGCATCTCATTTAGGCCCTTTTTTTCACCAAAAGCACATGTGCGAAAGGCTGTACGCCAGTGATGGGTTTCAAATGTTTTAGAACCTCTTCTGTAGGTGTGGCCTGCTTTGTGGGAGTGGCTTGCCGGCCATGTGACCAGGTAGAGTGGCTTGCCGGCCATGTGACTGGGTGGGTGTGGCCAACTTGTAAAATGTGGTGAAACTCACTTAACAACACTCTTGCTTAGCAACCAAAATGTTGGCTCAGAAACTCTGGCATTTGAAGCACGCAAGTCTTAAAGCTGTCCAGTTACAAGACCCTTGCATCCCTAACCCTTTAGGGGAAAAAAACCCAGGGGTGTTCAAACTTGACAGCTTTAAGACTTGTGGACTTCAACTCCCAGAATTCTTCCTCTCACTCTTCATCTTGATGTTGTGTGGACGGACGGGGGGAGGGAGCTGGAACCAGTTCTAAATGGCACTGTAGATTTGTGGAACCTCTTCTATAGAAGAGGTTAGAACTGGCAGGAACCCACCCCTGCTGTACGCATGCGCGGAGGTGGCATATGGTCACATTTGCGAACTGGTAGGCAAGTTAAGTCAATACCACCTCTGCTTCCAAGGTCGGCAAAATGAGGTGCCAGATTGTTGGAGGCAATATACTGACTCAGTAAACAGAGAGGGCTGTGAAGTGGTATATAAGTCTAATTGCTATTGTTACCCACTTCTAAAAACAGAAAGGCATTAAATTCTGAAATGGTCCATCTCCTGGAGGTGTGTGCGCATGAGTGCTATAATATGCGTACACATACAGGGATGATGTCAGAAGTAGAATCTCCATCCCATGCTACTGAAACAGCACCAGCAGCTAAAGAAAAATAATATGTAAAACAGTTAAGTGTAATCATTGTGTCATCCCATAAAAATGGTTTGCTAGACATGGCCTAGTTGCCATGAAGAAGTATTTTTTAAAAAAAACCAAAGGATTTGATGGGTTGGCAGAGTAACACACAATGGCCTGGTTTGCCCATAAGATGAAGTCAGTCAATCTCAATTTGTCTGTGTTAAGTTCACAATTCACAAGGCAGGCTGATAATTTGCACATTTTCATGTTATGCCAAGTCAAAAACCACAAAGCCCAGGATTTTTCTTTTTAACATGGCATCTTTTCCGCACTTGTATTCTGACTTGTGTTCTACTTCTGTACCAATCTCACAAAATTGTGTGGATTTTAAACTTTGGCAAAAAGGTCTAATATAAGGTTTCATTATTTTTCTTTGAGGTTTTTTTTTTTAGCAAATTCCTTTCATTCGGGGAGATAAGATAGTTTTCTGATATTCACGGGCATTTTTTGTGAGTCAGAATATGGAGTCCACGCCAGCAGAGCTCAAATGCAACAGGTGAAGTCAACGGTGATATCAGAGGACACCCATTTACACAAGCAAGACTAGTATTAGGACAAAGCCACTTGTCACAATAGCAACTAGAATACACTTCTGTCATTACAAATGGCCATTTGTAACAAATACAGAAATCTTGCATCTCACAATTAGCTGAAGTATCATGCAGTTCACACAAAAAAAGCAAGAACTCTCATTTCGATTACAAAGCCAAGAAGCACATCCTTTGAGGTTTAGACATAATTCCAACCAAATTATTTTAAGGAATTTGTTTTTGGATAGAAAAGCACTGGCAATCTTGATTGTAAATTAGTCCCCTTATATTTCTGCTCATTGTAATTTTAGCACCCCGGAAGGAGAGTCATTACATACGGAATAACTAAACAAAAAAAAAAAACATTATCCTTGTTTAAAAATCGAATCCACCCACAAACACAACATTCCCATCTCCATCTTTATGTACCCAATAGATCAGTTTCTCTCACATCTTTTTTTATTTCATAACTACTCTTACAGAAAAAAGAACCAAGGAAAAAGGCAATTGATATGTAGGCATGATTGGTTTAGTGGAGAACTAAATGGAAAAAGAAAAATCAAATGTTACATTTAGTTTTCAGTCCTTTAGGTAACAATTCAACAAGGGTTTTTCCAAGGTTATGGTCAAAAAATTATGGACTTATGCAACATACATGTAATAACATAATCTTCAAGCACTCCATAACGGCTACCATCTTGATTTTTTTTTAAGCATATCTTCTCTTCTTAATTCAATATACCTCATTCATGAGGTATATTTCAAGGTTTTCCATTTTAACGTGACAAATTTTTAAGAATAGCACAGTCCAGTCGCTTCATTGCTACTTTTAACTAACTGGCATTTCCAGTCAAATACTTTGGCGGCATTCAAACAAAATTCTAAATATTTTTTTCTATGAGAATGGATGAACTGTTGTGGTAATAAGGGGAAAGTAGAGTTTGTATGGCTTTGCTTCGACATGGCTTGCTTTTCTAAGTGACAGACAGTTTTAAATTCTGGCTTCTGGTTCTTTCCATATATTTTACTTTAGAAAACTCATAATACTAAATGTACACTTAGCAACAAATGGAAGCAAATATTTATATTCTTCCTCTTTCTACTTATATGGTGGTGAAGACAGGAGAAAGCACACAAGCCTAAAATTATTGCTAGGTTTTACTCTCTAAGCTTGCTACTGTAGGTAAATATATATATATATAATATTTATAGTTAATAAATATTAACTTCCATCTAAACCAGGAGTAAAATCAACTTACAGTTGCTCCCGGTTTGCAAATGTGAGTGCGCACCTTCCCCTTTTTAGATGTGTCATATGTGAGGACTTTTTGAGCATTTTCCAGCAAAAAATAATCATTGCATAAAAATCAGAATCAGAATAGAGCTGTAAGGGATCTTAGAGGTCTTCTAGTCGAGCCCCCTGCTCGAGCAAGCGATCCTATACCGTTTCAGACAAGTGACTATCCAGTGGATGCAATGGGTTGGCATTTATAACCACGTGGTTCACTTAAAAATCACATGGTCTTCTTAACAACTATGACTTATTTAATGACATTTGTGAAAAACAATTGTAAAAGCAAGTCCAGTCAAGTGATGCCTCGACTTATGACCTCAATAACTCCCAATTCCGGCCCCAATTGTGGTTGTAAATCAAGGACTACCTGCAATGCAAAAGTATCCCCTGATTAAATGTCAGAGGGTATATAGAGTATAGAGCAGGGGTCGGCAACCTTAAGCACTCAAAGAGCCATTTGGACCCATTTCCCACAGAAAACACCAGGAGCCACAAAACCTTTCCCGCGCCTGATTATTTTCTGAGCACCCACAAAACTAGCATATGTATTTGAATTAAAGGTTCTGTTTTCTTCTGAAACTTTTATTTTCTTGGATTTATCCATGGTTGGCCTACAGGGGGTTGAAAAGCTCAGTAGATCGTATGGTGGGGGGTGTCGCACATTGGTGGTTGTGACACACTTTTTGAGCAGTGGTGGGATTCAGCCAGTTCGCACCTATTCGGGAGAACCGGTTGTTAACTTTCTAAACAGTTCGGAGAACCGGTTGTTGGAAGAAATCCCATTTTGTTTTTTTCCCACTTTACAGGGCTAATCCTGTAAGGAAGGCAGGAAGGAAACATTCTGGTGTTGTTTCTAGCCTAATCCTTATTGCCCTGCTTATAGAAACTGCCTCTCCCGTTAACCCTTATTACATTGTAACAGCTAAGGCAAAGCGCCCATCGACCTGAGTGACGTTGAGTTGGCCATGGTCACATGACCACCGAGCCCTGCCTACCTAGCTGGTCATTAGGTCAGAGAACCGGTTGTTAAATTATTTGAATCCCACCACTGGTTTTGAGGGACAGGGAGCCACAGCAGAGCCATATGCGACTCCAAAGCTGCTGACTCCTGGTATAGAATATCCCCTGACTGAATGTATATTAGGGATTCTTTCCTGTTCAGTAAATATCTGGGCCACTGCCAGGCACTCAACGCCTTACCAGCTTGTTATCCTTATACTATGCCAATTTCTAAAACCCAATGTTTTTTATCCTGCTATTTGTGGATTTTCTGAGTTGCAGGATTTCTGAGTGCTAATGATTTAGGTGTGTCCCAACCAAACAATGCTGCCTCTAGGGCCCAACTCAAAATGGTTTCAAAACAGCAGCAATTTTTTTTGTTCCTTCCACTTAACTGAACTGAGAGAGAGGGAAAGAATTGGTAGGCAGGAAATCTATTATTGTTTTGTGTTGTGGCCCAGCAGGAGCTGTTGGAGCTGCCACCAGACTCTGACAGCAAGGGGCCCTATGAGTCGGTTCTGGAGGATGTAGAGGACCCTGGACAGGATTCCGACTCTGAGCAGGGCGCAGAGAGGCTGGTTGGCTACCAGGAGGCATCTGAGCCTTGGACCAGTGGGGAGGAGACAAGGGAGTGTGATCCTGACTTTGGAATTAAGTTGTTGTTCCTGGATGCCCGGCACCGGAGAGCTAATAGGCGTAAGGAACAGTTGCGCAGTTACAGGAGGTAATTGCACTCAGCTGGTGGTAATTAGGCTCCTCTGCAGACTATAAAAGGAATGCTTGTGCACACGCCCCTTTTTGCAGAAGTCAACGCATGAACTAATGTTGGAGAACAGTACTGTGAACCTGGCAGGCTGGATTGCCGCTGAGGCTTATCTGTGTTGAATTGCTGCCAAGGACCTGTCTGTCTGTTAATAAATTCCGTAAAGTATCTTTGGCTTGGAGTATGTTGGTGTGGGACAAGGGGGGTCAGAACAGTTTTGCATCTGTTCTCCTTTAACAGATGACGTAGTCAACTCAGTTTTGTTTTCCTTGGTTTTGAGGTGAAACGCTGTGAAGAGATCCAAAACATATTTTTGCTATGGCACACATATATTGACTAGATTTAATTTTTAAAGTTACATGAACAAGCAGTAACACTGGAGTCTTCTCCCATCTTTGGAGCCCCATGATTGACTTGTAGCATGCAATTAACCTACAAATGTGCTCTGTGCACAGTCACTCATGCCCTCGTCCTTTCTCGCCTGGACTACTGTAACGCTTTCTACATGGGACTGCCCTACATGAGGCTGCCCGGAGGCTTCAACTGGTCCAGAATGCGGCTGCGCGGGTTATCATGGGGGCACCTAGGTGCTCCCATGTTACGCCCCTTTTAGACGGCCTGCACTGGTTGCCGGTTGTCTTCCGGGTGCGATTCAAGGTACTAATTATGACCTTTAAAGCGCTCCATGGCTTAGGCCCAGGATACCTGTGAGACCACCTACTACCACCGGTAGCCTCCCACCATCCAGTGCGATCCCACAGAGTTGGCCTCCTCAGGGTGCCATCAGCCAGCGACACCCAGGGGGAGAGCCTTCTCTGTGGGAGCGCCTTCCCTCTGGAATGAGGTGCCCCCAGAACTTCGTATAATCCCCGACCTCCGGTCCTTCCGACGTGACCTAAAAAGTTGGCTTTTCCAGCAAGCCAGTCTGGCCTGAACAAAATAAAATAAATGATTGATTATTGTTAATTTTAATCGAATTTTTTAAAAATGTTATTGATAATCTTAATTGGGTTTGTTTTTTGGATACTCATCTAAATTTTTTTTAACTTTTGTAATATGTGTTTTTTTTCGTGGCACGACAAAACCGCGCTCGTCAAAATCGCGGTGATAAAATCGCGGCACTAAAGCTGCGACGTCATCACCGCGCGTCATCACCGCTGCGACAACAGCGCGGCAACAGAAGGGCACTTTAAAACAGCGCCGCGGCAGAAAGCTGACTTCAATTAAGGTAAGCGTTAGGATTAGGTTTAGGGGTTTGTTTTAGGGTTTGTTTTAGGGTTTGTTTTAGGGTTAGGTTTAGGGTTAGGTTTAGGGTTAGGGTTAGGTTTAGGGTTAGGTTTAGGGTTAGGGTTAGGGTTAGGTTTAGGGTACTGAGTGCTTGGGAATGCGCGAATTTGCCCTCCGCGATTATGTCATCGCGGTAGGGTCGCGTTTTTCCTTAGCGCTTAGAACGGCACGAATTAGTCTTCGTGCTTATGTCTCCGCGGATAAGGGCTTTGCGGATTTGTGGTGGGACCGTTTTTTTTAATGTCCTTAGGAGAAGGGTGGCATATAAATCCAATAAACCAAACCAAACCAAACCAAATACAAGTAACGGGTACACAACTTTTCAAATTTCTCCAAGCAACCCTGAAATTGCAGCACTATTATTTATATAGTTCTGCTGATTGTGCTTCAAGTAGAGTTTTCCTAAAGGTGTTTAATTGTGATGTAGAAGTAGGGGGAAATTACCCTGTGCAATGATGCCTCAAAAGCAAGAGATGATCTAATGGAATTCTATTCAAAGGGGGGGAAAGTGACATGAATTGGATATTTTTTTACATGCAGGAAGACAGGTTACTTATGAGGAACAATAATGAATAGCAGTGCAATCTTCAAGATCCTCGATTGTACCTTGATTTTGTAGCATAACTAAAATGGGTCTCATACCATCTAGCCAAACCTGGTATTAGATTCAAGATCATCTGATCTTGAAAAAGCCAAACAGGGGAAGTCATAATAGTGAGGAGCCTAGGTGAGAGCCCCATAGAAGACAATGATGAACCACTTTCTTGCCCTCGCCAGGAATGGAACTCAATTCAAAATCTCCCTTTGAAAAAGAATAATAATCTCTTTCAACTTGTTGTGTGGATGAAAGTTTGAGTGACACTCTGCCAACTGTAGTGTGAGCTAAGACCCAAGCCACTCTGACAAAAAAAAAACAGAATGTAGTAACATTGCTGAGTATAGTTCTAGACCAGGAGTATCCAACCTTTGCAACGTAAGACTAGGGGTGAAATTTAGCAGGTTCTGACAGGTTCCGGAGAACCGGTAGTGGAAATTTTGAGTAGTTCAGATAACCAGCAAATACCACCTCTGGCTGGCCCCAGAGTGGGGTGGGAATGGAGATTTTGCAATATCCTTTCTCCAGGAGTGGGGTGGGAATGGGGATTTTGCAGTATCCTTTCCCTGGAGTGGGGTTGGAATGGAGATTTTGCAATATCCTTCCCCCAGGAGTGGGAAGGAAATTGGGATTTTGCATTATCCTTCCCCCAGGAGTGGGGAGGGAATGGAGATTTTGCAGTATCCTTCCCCCAGGAGTGGGGAGGGATTTTGCAGTATCCTTTCCTGGAGTGGGGTGGGAATGGAGATTTTGCAATATCCTTCCCCCAGGAGTGGGGAGGGAACGGGGATTTTGCAATATCCTTTCCCTGGAGTGGGGTAAGAATGGAGATTTTGCAGTATCCTTCCCCTGACAGGCCCACCAAACCATGCCCACAGAACCAGTAGTAAAAAAATTTGAATTTCACCACTGTTTAAGACATGTGGACTTCAACTTCAAGACTTCCCTTGGCTGGGGAATTCTGGGAGCTGATGTCTACAGGTCTTACAGTTGCCAAGGTTGGACACCCCTGGTCTAGACAAAGCCACCATGGTTGCATTGATCTTGGAGATCATTGGAGATCACTTCATCCCCCAGACTACAGTTGGTTAGTACCTTTCTTGAAATCAATCAGAGGGTTTCCGGATTATCTGAAATAAGTGACAGGAATGATTATAGATTGGGTGCCAGCTTCGTTTGAACTGTTTTGGATTCAGACTATTGTATTGTCTGAGTTATAACTGACCTTAAAATACAAAGTTTAAGTCTTCAATATTCAGCCTGATTTTGAACTTCTCTATTTCCCCACCATGCTTTTAATATATGTAGCATCCTGCCTATTGAAAAGTCCTCACGAACTCAATAGCTTACAGACACTTGCCCTTTAAAGCTCACCTCCATAGTTTTGATTAGAGTTAGACACTTTAAGCATCAATTGTTTTCAGCTTAACATAAATTGAAGTTTATTCTGAAGAAGTTGGATTTATTCTCAATAGAAGTCACAAAATATTAATAAATCTGTATTATTATATGTTGTTAGTTGCAAAGTTGTGTCCGACCCAGCGCCAACAAAAGTGCATATTGTCAAGGCTATGATTTTTCCAGTTGCAATGGATGGCTGTGAAAGTTGGACAATAAGAAAGGCTGAGCACCAAAGAATTAAGACCTTTGAACTCTGGTGCTGGAGAAGACTCCTGCGAGTCCCTTGGACTGCAAGGTGATCAAACTGGTCAGTCCTAGACGAGATCAATCCTAACTGCTCTTTAGAAGGTCAGATCCTGAAGATGAAACTCAAATACTTTGGCCACCTAATGAGAAGGAAGGACTCACTGGAGAAGAGCCTAATGCTGGGAAAGACGGAGGGCAAAATAAGAAGGGGATGACAGAGAATGAGGTGGATGGATGGAGTCACCGAAGCAGTAGGTGTGGCTTAAATGGACTCCAGAGGATAGTAGAGGACAGGAAGGCCTGGAGGAACGTTGTCCATGGGGTCACGATAGGCCAGACATGACTTCACAACTAACAACATTATTATATAGCAGAAAGCAATTTATGGAGTGAGGGTTTCCCCTATTATAAAGGTAGAGATTATATATTTATTTAATTTATATGCCTCACATTTCACTATCCAATGACTCTGGGCTGCTTATTGGTGCAACAGAAAGAGCAAATCTTTCTTTTTAATTAGAACATTCACCATCTTTACCCAAGAGGGGGAAAAAAACCTTCTATTTGAAACTATAACCTTCCACAGAAATAATTATTTTCAAAGAGTATTAAACTAAGGTGTTAGGAACTGCTTATCTCTAATTAATGTTCTTATATATCAGATAAAATCGGGTATTATCTGATGACATGCTATCAGATAACATTTTTAAAAAATCAATAGTTTTTTTCCTGTGAATTTAAATAACTGCTTCCTCTTGATAGTTGACCTCTTGATTAAAAGGTATGAAATAGGTAGATTCCTTAGCTCTTTTGTCAGATTAATTTGTTATTGAATACACTGAAGGAGCAACAACCAGATCTAAAATAGACATTCACTGGTAACAGTTTGGGTAGTCAGTTAATTCACTGCAAGGAAACATACTTCTTGAGCATAATACTAAACAGTATTTTAGCGATACAGGCATCGAATCGTTTCTCCCTCTAGCTCTAATTTTTTGAGTTGGCATCACAAGGAGGATGGGAATTTTTTTACTTCCATTTTTTGGGTAGCATAGTTTAAGCCAAAGTAAGTGGTTGGTGCTAAAAGTAGGGTTTAAGGAAACAAGGATCATAGAATATGGCTTGAAGTTGGTTTGTTTCATTAAATCCCTACTGAAAGCTAGCCACAGCCCATGTAAGATTTGAAAACACCAAGAAAATTGTCATTGCCTGAATGAGGCATATGGAAAAAATTAAGTTTTGGGAGTGTTTGAAATATTGCAGCTCATCCAATAACACCAGAACAGGGAGTTGAATTCCACAAGTCTTAAAGTTGTCAAGGATGGAGACCCCTGCTTTAGACAGAAGCATTCACATTTGTTCAGATCTCATATAGCAGCCACAATCGGGACTGGCAACTCGGTCCTTAAGCAAAGCGGTTGCTAAGTGAAACTGTGAGAAGGTTTATGGTCTTCATTCAGCTTCCCTTTGTCTTACAGACCTGCAAAGTTCATTAATACAAGGATTGGTCATAAAATTACTTTTCATCACGGTCATAATTGTTGTTAATGGGGGACTAGTGGTTAGAGTGCAGTACTGCAGGCTACTTCTGCTGATCACCGGCTGCCAGCAGTTTGGCAGATCGAATCTCACCAGGCTCAAGGTTGACTCGGCTTTCCATCTTTCTGAGGTGGGTAAAATGAGGACCCAGATTGTTGGGGGCAGGGGGCTGACTCTGTAAAGCACTTATAGAGGGCGGTAAAGCACTGTGAAGTGATATATAAGTCCAAGTGCTATTGCTATCTATGGCTATTGTGACACTCCAGTTACAGAATAGAAATCACATTCTTGCTGAGTATTTGCAATCAGCCACTCTTCTACAGAGATTGCTTGTTTTTTCCTGCAGATATCTTCTGGACAGTTCTTTTTCCCTTATTTTAGTATTTGGGCCTTTTCTGCCTCACCTCTTTAAAATTCCACAGGAAGCAGCTTTCATTTTTTAGTGCCTTTTGCACTGTTAGTTCTCTGCAGTCTATTTAGCTAGTAAGATTTCTTTAGAGCCGAGGTGGCGCAGTGGTTAGAGTGCAGTACTGCAGGCCACTTCAGCTGACTGCTATCTGCAGTTCGGCTGTTCAAATCTCACCAGCTCAAGGTTGACTCAGCCTTCCATCCTTCCGAGGTGGGTGAAATGAGGACCCAGACTGTGGGGGCAATATGCTGACTCTGTAAACCGCTTAGAGAGGGCTGAAATCCCTATGAAGCGGTATATAAGTCTAACTGCTATTGCTATTGCTAAGAGAGCATTGTAAAAATTAAAGGTGCATTTCACCAAATTCCTGATTAAAAAAAAGCTCAAAGGGCGAACTACAAACACAAATTGTACTGCCATTTCATTGGGAAAACACTACAGATAACCGTTGACTTAAAACAGTTCATTTAATGATGATTCAACAGCACTGAAAAAAGTGACTTACAACCATTTTTCAATTTTTCAAACTTGTTGCAGCAGCCCCATGGACACACGATCAGAATTCAGACGCTTGGCAACTGATTCATACTTGTGACGTCTGCAGTGTCCCAGGGTCACACGGCCCCCTTTTGACAAGCAAAGTCAATGGGAGAAAGCCAAATTCGCTGACTAGTTTAACAACTACAGTGACTTAACAACCGAGGCAAGAAAGGTCGTAGAACGGGGCAAAATTCACTCAGCAAATGTTTCACTTAGCAACAAAAATGCTGGGCTCAATTGTGGTCATAAGTCGAGGACTACCTGTATTTTCAGGGGATGGGAGAGGAGGGGGAATGAAGAAATGTCTCCTTCCTTCGCTTGTAAAATGGTTTATTTAGAAAACGCTTTAAAATAAAAACAAAACAACCCACTCCCAAATTTCCTGAAAGCAACATAAACTGAGAATGGGCATTTGTAAAACAACAACAACAACAACAACAACTTGTTCTTCAACAAACCGTTCAGTGCTATTCTTTCATAGTGGCATCTTTGTATTCAAACTGCACCAGTGCACAAAATGGGTGATAAAAGGCTCGCAAAATATATAACGTTCCTTCGATCGCCGTTTCGGACAGCTTAACTTTTCAGCTGTTGCTTATCGTTTTCTTCACAATAATGCACCAGTTGCCATGGTCGTAGCTTGAACTTACTATGCGAACCTCAGGGATGTTTTCTTCCAGCAGAGAGCACAGCTCCCCTTCGCGGAAAACATGGTAATAGCGCATAAAGGCTCTGGTGTCCTGTCCGTTAACCGCGCAGTCTCCTACCGCCACCGCTGATTCAACCACAGACTCGCTGGAGCTAACGGATGAAATCCTTCTGAAGGGTTTTCCCGCAAAGGAGTGACTATTGCTTTGATGGTTACGGCTGTTCTTGACGTTTTCCATAGAACTCCTTAGAAATGAGGTTTCCCCGTTGCGGTGTTGGATTAAGGTTGCCGGCTCCCCATCATAACCCCTCAGGGACCCCGAAGCTGCCAGCCACTGGATTTGTTCCCGGGCTCCACACTTTGTAAACACATCATCATAGCGATCGAGCTGTTGTTCTCCGAGAAGTACTGACTCACACCCTAAGTCTACGCTGCAGTGCCTGAGGGGCTGGACAGAAATGGCGCTGCTTGTCCATCCCACTGCATCCTTCAAGGGATCCATCTTGTCATGTTGCTTTCTTAAGGCAGATTCGTCAAGAGATCTGGAGGAAAACCAGGAACGGAAAGATCTCCCCAGGGCACCGTAAAATCGCTTTTCTTCGTCGGCAGAAATTTTCACGCAGCAGGACCCGGAGAGGCAGTTACCCAATTTCAGAGGGGGTTTCTGATCAAAGGGACCAGGCTGACGGCCTTTTAAATCCATCGGTGGTTTTGAGTGCGTGGTCTGAGATTCCATAGCGGGTGCGGTATCAGTTTTAGGCCCGGGTTTATTGGATTCTGAAAGCAAGCGAGAACACAAGGCTTTGTTCCAAGGAACAAATACATCTTGTTTCTCAAAATGTCGGGTTTTTTGCTCCATAGCCCAGACATAAATCATCATTTGGCCACCGGGAACCAGCACCCTGACCATTTCTTGGATCGCCTGGATTCGTCTTCGTTTTGTGGAGAAATGATGAATCACTGAAAAAAGAAGAGGAAACGTGTTCTTTCATTAGGGCTTGAATTAAATGTCTTTATAATCATATATCAAGGTATTGTTCACTAGGTAGCAATTTTGGTATTTTCAAAATTAATTCTTGGTTCTACTACACTGTAGGGATGCGGTGGCTCAGTGGCTAAGCTTGTCGATCAGAAAGGTCGGCACCTCGGTGGTTTGAATCCCTAGCACCGTGTAACGGAGTGAGCTCCCATTACTTGTCCCAGCTTCTGCCAACCTAGCAGTTCAAAAGCATGTAAAAATGCAAGTAGAAAAAATAGGAATCACCTTTGGTGGGAAGGTAACAGCGTTCCATGCACCTTCGGCATTTAGGGTGGAAGGCTGAGTCAACTTTGAGCCGGTCAGAATTGAACTGCTGGCAGTGGGCAGAGTTAGCCTGCAATGCTGCATTCTAACCACTGTGCTACCATTGTTCAAATCACCATGTCTAATTCACTATAATCACTTTTCATCTTTGCAGATACCTGGTTTTATTGGAGGTGGGAGGCATATTGTAGCTTAAGATTCCAATGTGTTTCCTTAACAACTTTTCTTCCCCTTTGTCAGGGACAACCCATGTTCCCACTCACCACATTTTCTCATTTTCCTAAACACGCATGTTGTTGCAGCTTCACAATTGCAGCTGTTTCTAATTCAGTTCTGCCCGCTATGTACCCAGGCAGTTTACCTCTTTAACTTACTGATATATCTTGCTTATGAGCCAAGGTGGTGCAGTGGTTAGAGTGCAGTACTGCAGGCTACTTCTGCTGATCACCGGCTGCCAGCAGTTTGGCAGATCGAATCTCACCAGGCTCAAGGTTGACTCAGCCTTCCATCCTTCCGAGGTGGGTAAAATGAGGACCCGGATTGTTGGGGACAATTTGCTGACTCTATAAACCGCTTAGAGAGGGCGGTAAAGCAGTGTGAAGTGGTATATGAGTCTGTGCTATTGCTCTCTAATCAACAAAGCATTGCATCCTCTTGCTGCTTCCAAACCCAAGCAAATTATTCTGTGCCCCCCTCCCCATTTCTAAGCGTAGGGGAATCATTTAAGGATGTTTTTATTTTGCAAGATTGTGAGCTTGCTTATATCTAAATAAAGTAAGTTATAAAAAAGGATTGGTAATAAAATGAAGAGAAACATTCCCGCTTAAAATTTCTAAACGTCAGGGTTTTTTTTTCAGCCAACTGGAATAGAGAATTTTTTTTCAACTGGAAATTTTGGGAATGAGGTGTAGGGTGTTTCCCTGGATGCTCTGTCAATGGGGGAAAAACTGACTGATTCATAAATTAGCTACCCAAAGAAAATGACATCCTCAGAATATTCTTCAGGGTTTTTTTTTCTCTGCAGCCATGCACCCAGCGGTGGGATTCAAAAATGTTAGCAACTGGTTCTCTGCCCTGTTGCTGGGTGGGTGTGGCCATGGTGGGCGTGGCCTACTTGGCTTTCTGCACCACCGGGAGGGAGGGCATTTTTTGCCCTTCCCATGCTCCAGAGGCCCCCCAGAAGTCAAAAACGGACCTTTTCCAGACTTCTGGAAGGCCTGTTTTTCACTCTCCAGAGGCTTCCCTGAGCCTCCATGAGGGCGAAAATGGCCACCCTGGGCTCCGGAAGCTCTCCGGAAGCCAGAAACGGGCCCATTTCTGGACTTCTGGAATTTCCGGAAGACCTGTTTTTTGTCCTCCCAGACCCTGTACTTACCCGGCATGATGAACAGGCTATGTGGAGACTCCTGGGAGAGGCAGGGCAGGGTGGGCAGATAACCAGTTTGGTGAACAAGATGCAAAATTAGCATTCAGTTCCCCTGAACTGGTCTGAACCGGCTGAATCCCAACCCTGCATGCAACCTTCTTGTTTTTTTCAACATATACACTATATTGCCAAAACTATTCGCTCACCTGCCTTTACTCGCATATGAACTTACTGTAAGTGGCATCCCATTCCTAATCCATAGGGTTCAATATGACATCGGTCCACCCTTTGCAGCTATAACAGCTTCAACTCTTCTGGGAAGGCTGTCCACAAGGTTCAGGCGGGTGTTTATGGGAATTTTTGACCATTCTTCCAGAAGCGCATTTGTGAGGTCACACACTGATGTTGGACGAGTTTATGTGGCCTACCACTTTGTGGCTGAGTTGCTGTCGTTCCCAAACTCTTCCACGTTCTTATAACACAGCTGACAGTTGACTGTGGAATATTTAGGAGCAAGGAAATTTCACAACTGGATTTGTTGCACAGGTGGCATCCTATCACAGCTCCACCCTGGAAGTCACTGAGCTCCTGAGAGCTACCCATTCTTTCACAAATTTTGTAGAAACAGTCCGCATGCCTAGGTACTTGATTTTATACACCTGTGGCCATGGAAGTGCTTGGAACACCTGATTCTGATTATTTGGATGGCTGAGCGAATACTTTTGGCAATATGGTGTATAAAATACCTGAATTGGACTGACAAAAAGCCTGACTTCCTATTATCTAATCTTCCTATAATAAGTAAATTAGGAAATATTAATGTAGTGTAATGTAGTGTATATCGAAAGCGTTTCCTCCAGTCTCAGGTGTTGAGGCAATTAAAATCTCTTACCTCCCACTGAGATGATGGCATTGAAGCACAAATCCCGAAAAGGGAGGTGTAGGTTATCACAGATCATCACTTCACAGCCTTTACTTCTTGCAATCTCGATTAAGGGGCCACAATAATCGCATCCAAGGTTATATACTAGGTGGTTGACATCAAGATATTTTCCAATCCCACAACCTTAAACCAACCAAAAGAGAATTTTTATGAGAGGTTGATTGCCTTCATTCGTGAGGATTTCTTATATACAAGAAGAAAGCAAGAAATCGGAAAGATGACCATGGCCAACACCACAGTGTCCTACTTAGCTCTCCTGAACATCTTTAAACCTAAAACTTGGGAAGTTGTCCCAGGACTTCTGCACTTTCATTTCAGCATCAGGAATAATGATGGGTTTTCTAAGTTGGGGGGGGGGATGCTGGGTAGGAACTTAAACACCTCTCCCTGCTGGAAGTGGATCGGAGTCTTTCCAATGAGAAGGAGGCCTGGCAGAGATTCAACAATAGGGTTGCTTTGGATTGGTTTCCCCCATCCGATCTCTCTGTGTGCTCTGTGTGAAGAATGTACGGTTCAAAAATGGACCCTCAAGACAAAGGAGGAAGGATGTTATATGACTTCCACTTCTGCTCCTCAAGGAGGGGAACATTCCAGTGCTTTAGACAATGTAGATCCTGTATGATCTAAAGCAGGGGTCTCCAACCTTGGCAACTTTAAGACTTGTGGATTCAACTCCCAGAATTCCTCAGCCAGCTGGCTGAGGAATTCTGGGAGTTGAAGTCCACAAGTCTTAAAGTTGCCACGGTTGGAGACCCCTGATCTAAAGTGCACAGATAATAAGTTCATTTCCTCGGAGAGAGTTTGAACCGTAGGGAATGGTTATATGGTAATAAGAAAAAAACTAGTCAATCAATACCTACCTTCTGTCGATCAACATAATTCAGAACAAGGAATTAAGAGTTTTTTTCTGATCATTCTCCTCCTCACATCCCAAACTGCCATTCTGCCTATGAGCTCTTCACACAGTTGTGATTCTCCTTGTCACTTCTTTTCGTCCATCTCATGGAAGACGATTCGGACAGTAAGGAGGTTGGTGAGGAACATGGGTCAGTCCTGGAATCTGGGGAAGGCTCTGATGAGGGTTCTGTGTCGGAAGCAGAGATGGGGCCAGGGCCATCCAACAATTATTGGCTGCCTTCGGAGTTAGACATCAGTGAGACAGACAAACAGCTGGAGCCTGTTCCCAGTGTGCACATGCACAGAATTGCCAGAGAAAGGGAACAGCTAAGGAACAAGAGTCGACTTGGGGGTAAGGCCACAGGTGGACGGTGAATGGCCCCTCCCAGAGGAAATAAAAGAGGAGCGAAAGGGGAGTGGAATTTGCAGGAGACAATTAGTTCATTCCTACATTCTTGCCATGTATTGCGGTGTCTGAAAGATATCGGCCTGGCCACTCTCCAAGCCTGATAAAGGTTGGTAATTGTGAACTATCTGGAAAGACTGTGGGAGGTGAAAGATTTTGCTGGAGAGGAACTCACTGTAAATTAAATAAAAGGGGTTTATCAGGACGAGGACTCGGCTTCGTGCTGCTGGGGAAGCTTAGGTCAGAACAAAAAAACAACAACAACAACCCCAGAACTTACCAATATCTGCAATCAGGCTGCCAGGCTTCTGTTCAAGTAAAAACTGCCGGACACGAGGCCACGCTTTGTCTTGTAAGTCATTGAAATAAGAGGCTGTGCTTTCGTAGACCTGATGGACATGCTGCTTTTCTAGCTGGAAGGCCTCATGTTCCATTCTGCAAGAAACCACAGACTGAGTATGCATTAAAACAGCAACAAATCTAGAGACTATGATTAATTTCTAAAAACACAGGGATAATGTGAAGTAACCATCCTCTGCTACCAAATGTGATGTTCCCGTGGGTCGTCCATGAGGCCAATGTTGAGAAAAGACAGGAGACAAATTTTCTCGAGATGGAGCGACCCAGATGAGAGCCTGAGAGCCCCTTTTATTGAGACAGGACAAAGGCAGGAGGAGCAATAACATGTGATAGAAAACAGCCTGTAAAAGTACAATTTCTAATCTACTGCTTCAGGAAAGTTCTCTCTATATATGGTCAAATCCTGGGCGTCATTGGTAGGGCACATCTCAGAATGTTATGTTATGCATTATCAAGATGTTATGGCTTTCTCGGAGCCGGTTGTCTCCTGTGTGATTCAGCGTGGCTCTGCAGGCCCTAGTATGAACTAGGCCATGGAGGACACACACCTGCACAAGGAACTATATTACAACAGGATAATGGTCAATCCCTGATATCAGGATGAATAACTTGCATCCCCTGAATGCAATTGTTCCTTTTTTTCCCCTCAAAGGGAATCACCCAATTTTCAATTTTCATCCCATCTACATCAACTGCATCACTTGACTTGTCCCATTGCAGTCCTGATTTGTCACCAAACAAGAGTATGGAGAAGGCCTTGGAAATAAATGGAATTAAGGAGAAACTTCCTAACAAGTGAGAACAATTAACCAGTGGAAGGTCTTGCCTCCAGAAGTTGTGGGTGCTTCATCACTGGAGGTTTTTAAGAAGAGACTGGACAACCACTTGTCTGAAATTGTATAGGGTCTTCTGCCTTGGACTAACAGAATAACAGATAACATAATAACAGAGTTGGAAGGGAGCTTGGAGATCTTCTAGTCCAACCCCCTGCTCAGGCTGGAAACCCTACACCACTTCAGACAAAGGGTTATCCAACATCTTCTTAAAAACTTGCAGTGTTGGAGCATTCACAACTTCTGGAGGCAACTTCTGTTCCACTGGTTGATTGTTCTCACTGTCAGGAAATTTCTCCTCAGTTCTAAGTTGCTTCTCTCCTTGGTTAGTTTCCATCCATTGCTTCTTGCTCTGCCTTTGGATGCTTTGGATAATAGGTTGGCCCTCTCTTCTTTGTGGCAGCCCTTCAAATATTTGGACTCTGCTATCATGTCACCCCAGTCCTTCTTTTCATTAAACTAGACATACCCAGGTCCAACCATTCCAGACTAGAAGACCTCCAAGGTCCCTTCCAGCTCTATTCTGACTGTAAACTGATTATATTATTATAGTATACTCTATATTGATACTATACCCTATATAAGGTAAAGGTAAAGATTCCCCTCACACATATGTGCTACTCATTCCAGACTCTAGAGGGCGGTGCTCATCTCCGTTTCAAAGCCGAAGAGCCAGCGCTGTCTGAAGACGTCCCTATGGTCATGTAGGGCATGACTAAATGTCGAAGACACACAGAACGCTGTTACCTTCCCACCAAAGGTGGTTCCTATTTTTCTACTTGCATTTGTACATGCTTTCCAACTGCTAGGTTGACAGAAGCTGGGACAAGTAACGGGAACTCACTCTGGGGCTCGCACTAGGGATTGGAACCACCGGACTGTCGACCTTTCTGATCAACCAGCTCAGCGTCTTAGCCACTGAGCCATCGCGTCCCATACCCTATGTAGCCAGTCTCAATAAAACAGAGTTCTAATATGTCTTTTCATATCTTTCATAACTTAGTTATCTTGAACAGCTGATAGTGAGGTTCAATACAAATAAGACTCTTCAAAGCTTTCCTGTAAGCCTCCTGAATGGTTCATAAAGAACCATCCAGGTATCCTTTCCTCTGCTCTGGAAATGTTTTCTTCTACTCCCTGGAACAAACTGCTCACTTTGAATTCAAACCACTTTAGAGAATTGCCAGCCGATGCCAAAAGCGCATTGTATTTTCTTGGCTGAAAATTGAAACCAAAGACTTTGGTCGAAGCCCAAAGTCAACACAAACTTTTTCTAGAGATCCTTCAATGGTTGACGTTGACCCAAATAAATTTTGGATAAGCAGGTAGCAGGTGAACTGCGATTCAACAGATATTGAAACAGAGAGCAGCCTAAGCTATTTAGGAACCCCAGCTATCAATAACATGCTTAAATAAGAGTTTGTATTGCTAAAGGATAGGCAAGTCAGCAGCAGCAATTTTATATGAAGTTTAAGGCAGTGTATGTGGACCTGGTTACTGTTGTGGCCCAGCAGGAGCCGTTGAAGCTGCCGATGGACTCCGATAGCGAGGACCCACATGTGTCTGCTATGGAAGATGTGGAGGACCCTGGACAGGGTTCAGACTCAGAGCAGGGACCAGAGAGGCTGGTTGGCCACCAGGAGGCGCCTAAGGTATGGAGCAGTGGGGAAGGTCAAAGGGAGTTTGTCCCTGAAGCCAGGCAACAAAGGGCGGAGAAATGGAGGCAGCAGTTAAGGAGACAAACTCATAAGAGATAATCAAGCCCAAGTGCTTGCGGCTTGGTCCCTCCCAAGAGAGTATATAAGAAGAGACTTTGGGAGGAGTCCTTTTGCAGGACACAACCGTTCGTAGTAATCTGGAGAACTCCTTGTCTGCCTTGTGTTCCCGTGTCTGTTGGAATCTGGGTTGCTGCCAACATCTTGCCAGTGAGTCATACCTGGGCTTTCAGCCAACAGGATTATAATTGCTGTGAACAAAGAGTGGCAAACAGCTAAGCCTGTGTCTGCATTCATTACCGGATGGAGGGGGGCCAGAACAGGTTACTATACCTTAGATCTGTGATAGCGAACCTATGGCACGCATGCCCAAAGTGGCACATGCAGCCATGTTGCCTGACACGTGCTGTGTCGCCTGTTCCTCTTCCAGGTCTCTGGCATGCATGCATACGCATGCAACGATCAGCTGGTTTCTGTGCATGCGGCAGTGTCAGAAACTAGAAGAGCTGGTCTTCTGTTTTCTGGCGTCCAGCTAATTGTCACACACGGCAATAACCAGAAGACTAGCTGCGCATGCTGGTAAACCGAAAGTTCATTTTCTGGCACACACATGTTCCCTGGGCGGCAGCTCCTCTTCCGGATTGCGGCCCCAATGAGTGATGGTGAACATTTTCAGTGCCATCACTGTCTTAGACTAAATGATGAATTCAGTCACCGAAGCTCAATTAACACGCCATTATCTTTTTTTAAAAAAAACAGGAGATATCAATCAACATTTTAGACAAGGAACAGAAGCTTGGAACTCCATCTTTTAAAAAAGGTGGTTTAGTACTGAAGGACCAAACCAGATAGAAAGATCTACATCAGTAGTGGGTTTCAAAAATTGTTCGAACCTACTCTGTGGGTGTGGCCTCCTTTGTGGGAGTGGCTTGCTGCCCATGTGACTGGATGGGAGTGGCTTGCTGCCCATGTGACCGGATGGGAGTGGGCCGCCCATGTGACCGGATATGAAGATGCCGACGACACTTGTCAGAACAACCTTAAATCACCTCACACACAGCAGTGGCATGCATATAAATATGATGTAAACTTGTTTTTTAAAAGGCATCTTTGGTTTGCGTTAAAACAACTTCAACACACGCAATGTTCTGATTGCACCACAAACGCAGTAGTCATCCTTACCTTTCACAGAGGCACTGAGTTTTATAAATATGAGCTTGATAGTGTAGAATAATCATATCCAAGGACCAGTGGTGGGTTTCAAAAAATTTTGGAACCTCTTCTACGTGTGTGTGTGTGTGTGTATTTGATAACAGAAAAATGTAAGCAGCCATTAAATACCTTCTGATAATTTGAAAAATCAAGTGAATTTCAAATGCCAAGCAAGAAACCTCCCTTAATTCAGTTAACATTTGAAAACCAAGATTGCTATGCAAATACTATTCGAAGGTGCTCGAAGCAAAACCCATCTTCCTTGGGTTGGGTTTGGGATGGGGGTGGTTTGACTAAGTCTGGGACTGTCACTTCTACTTACATATGCCACTCCATTTATACCAAGCAAGGCAGAATTTCCATAATAGTGTGGCAGCAACGGGGAAAACAAGAGTTGCTGTTGTTACGTGACTTCAGTGTTGCAGTTGTGATGCATCAAAAACTATACAGATTAACACATGAGCGTGGTTGATTTGGTTGATTTCAAAAATAAATAGGAATCTCCAAAATCAAGGTCTTTCTCAACTTGTGTCTAGATTAGGCATGTCAGGGCCACAGGTAGTCCTGGACAAATATTAATGTGTCCCCACAAGATAATAATAATTGTAATAATTATCTTGTACATCAGATACGTCAGACTGGGAAGCCACCAACACAACAAGTATTAGAATTTTATTGATATGGATCATACTAGCAGAATCTTGAAAATCTTTCCCCTTCTCTCCTGCTGGCACCAAAGAGCATCAAGACAGGGTGCCTTTGAGGTTCTTTCTCACCCCTTTCTATTTTCATAGGGTGAATTTATGTTTTCTTAACAGCTGCCACATATTTTCAGCAAAGCTCTCTCTATACTGCTCTAGGCAACCTTCTGTTGGCCAACGTGAGTCACTAGAGAGAGCATTTCTGTATCAACCTGATATTGTCTTATTAAATCTCTTCCTTTCTTACAAAAGAAAAGATAATAATAATTATAAAAAAAATAAAGGAAGATTGGTTTTTTCTATACATTAACTATAGTATATATATTTACATGCAGTCCAAGACAATTCCTGTTCACACAGTGGCCCAGGCAAACCAAAATATTGGTCAGCCATGCTCCAGATGTCCAATTAAATGACATGCTGGCTGGAATTGTTGCCGTTGTAGTATAAACCACAGTCGCGAAGAATAAGTAGGGGACAACTAATACTAAGGTCCTTGATTAGACATTCCTGAAGGCAATAGTTGCGTGTTAGAATATTAGGTGAAAATTGTTCAAAACAGGTTTATTTATAGAGACTGACATGTATTATATTAATGATGCCTTATTCTGTTCCAAGTGAGCTCCTTCCAATTAATGACAAGCTGTCAGCCTTACCAGGTAAAACAGATAGGAAACATGGCCCGTTAAGCTAATTCGCCTTTATTGTAAAGCTACATTAACAGAATCTTTACAAGTTTGAAAGTACAGCTTTTCTGCCATCACCTTCACAACTCAACGTAAGGAGTGCTCTTCCTGAGCCTCTTGCTCTACCCACAACGCAGCTCTGAGCTATGTTCAGGGGTGGGTTCCTGCCAGTTCTAACCTCTTCTATGGAAGAGGTTCCACAAATCTACAGTGCCATTTAGAATCGGTTCCAGCTCCCTCCCCCCCCGTCCGTCCGTACACCATCAAGATGAAAGCAAGAGGAGGAATTCTGGGAGGTGAAGTCCACAAGTCTTAAAGCTGTCAAGTTTGAACACCCCTGGGGTTTTTTTTCTAAAGGTTTAGGGGTGCAAGGGTCTCGTAACTTGACAGCTTTAAGACTTGCGTGCTTCAAATGCCAGAGTTTCTGAGCCAAAATTTGGTTGCTAAGCAAGAGAGTTATTAAGTGAATTTCACCACATTTTACAAGTTGGCCATGCTCACCCAGTCACATGGCTGGCAAGCCACTCCCAGCCGGTCACATGGCCGGCAAGCCACTCCCACAAAGCAGGCTACACCTACAGAAGAGGTTCTAGAAATTTTTGAAACCCACCACTGGCTATGCTGTCTCTGATCTGACTCCTCTGTGTCTCTTAACGCCAGTCCCCCAGAGTCATTCCAACATACAACTACACAAGCATGTTTCAAATTAACAAATTAATGTCAATTCTTTGCCCTTCATTAAATGAGGCTTAGCTCACTGTACTATATAATAAGGCTGATTCCTCCCTTCCTTCCTTCTGTAGAAAGTTAGCACCACTCCTCTCCTAGGAGAATGAAACATTTTGAGAAATATTAAAAAGGCAGAATATTATATTTCCCTGGATGATAAAAAGACAGAAACATGTTTGTAAAACACAGAAAGCAGCTCCCTGACCCCAGCAGATATTAAGAAAAACTGGGCCCAGCCTATTGACAAGGCAAAAGACCTCCAAGCTCCAGGGTGATGGGATTACGGCATGACCCTCCAGGACATAATAGGATTAACCCATCTAGCAGCAGAGCTCATCACACTGGCACAATCCCTGGGATCATTGCATCACCCAGCAAATTCAACCAAACCAGGGATTCAGACAACCTACAAAGTAGCTATGACCCCTACAACAGCAAATAGAATACATGTTCTTGCCCAGGAACAGAAAGTTCAATTGCAAAGCCCAACAGAAGGTCTCTCTCTCTCTCCTCTCTCTCTCTCTCTCTCCTCTCCTCTCTCCTCCTCCTCTTCTACCTCCCTCTCCTGCCCAGAACCACCCATGTGCTTCGCTTCATCATTAAACCATACTTCCAATCAGCCTCCATGTTTCCAGTGTCCTTCTCCCGGCTTGGAACTGAGCCAGATGGATATTCCTTCCTTCCTTCCTTCCTTCCTGCTTCCTTCCTTCCCTTCCTTCCTTCCTTCCTTCCTTCCTCCTATAAAGAGAAGAGGCCAGTCTCTCCAGATAGTGAGGAGCTGCTGTCTTGAGGAAAAAACCTATTCTGATCACTCGATTCTACTAATGTAGATGTCACAGCAACAGTTTGAAGCCTAACTTCAATTATCTATACAGCATTCTCCCATCTCTAGCATGTGTGATAGAATTCTGTGCCTTGAAACAAAAAATAATTCAGAAACAGAAATACAGCTGGATCAAACCACTCCATTTTGCCTGTCATTCACTTTTTGAAAGCATGTATGGCATGCCAAGGTTGCTAATTGAAACTGGTTCTCCACAAGCCACATAAAGAAGTCTTTTTTCCCCAAACATAAATTTGGAAATTTAGCTAGAGGTTTTATCAACTAACCAGAGGGGCATTTCATGAAGTTTTAAGGAAGCCCTTTCCAAACAAGTCTCTCAAATATTTTTGGAATTTCATAATTTCTAAAGCAACATAACCAATAGACATTTGGGTTGAAAATTACAGAGGGTGAAGCCCAAATCCCTGGAAAAGCACCAAGTCTGAGAAATTTGACCTAAACTTCCATTGAGATGATTAAGGCTGTGACATGTTCTATATTATTAAACATGATGAACTGCTTTATTGATGGTATTTTATATGAAGCAACAATCAGTCTGAACTTTGCAAGATCAGTAGCAATTATATTTTTTATTTTAAAAAAAAACAGCAAACCTAGTCTGCCCTTTTTCCTTCCAAATGTCATCCTCTACACAGTATGTAATTATTTTTTTGATTCTACCAGATTAATTAAAAGTGCATTTACTGCCATTTGGTTTTCTTTCTTTCTTTTTTTAAAAATACGAATTGATCTATTTTCTTTTGGCTATGATTCATCCTTTGAAGTATCCATCACAACTTCTAAGGTGAGGAAGATTTCATTATATTACACACCTTAAGATTATTTTAGTGGAGATGCGTTGCACACATGTACAGATTTGGAATGAGTTATAGATCACTGTGGATACATGCTGTATTATTTTAATTACAGCTGCAGATGACAAGAATCATTTTTTAAGTCTCTCTATAATAAACTATTCTGCATAGCATTCTGGATATGATGATCTCCCAAAAACTGTCCTATCCTTCACTCTCTCTCCCTCCCTCCCCTGCTCTCTCTCCCACACACACAATTCTGGGTTTAGTGGATTATTACCCTGTTTTCCCAAAAATAAGACCTCTCCAGATAATAAACCCAATCGGGCTTTTGAGAGCATGTGCTAAAATAAGCCCTCCCTGAAAATAAGCCCTCCCAAAATATTGCAACACAGCAGCAGCCACAGATGACACACTCCGCTGTCTCCTGCACCTCAAAAATAATAAGACCTCCCTGAAATAAGCCCTCCCAAAATATTGCAACAACAGCAGCAGCCATGAAGTACCATGCTCTCTATCTCCTCACCTCAAAATAATAAGAACTCCCCAAAAATAAGGCCAGCACTTATTTCAAGGATCAAAAGAAAATAAGACCCTATCTTATTTTCAGGGAAACACAGGTAATATTCCCCCGCAACTCCCTCCACCAAAAACCCGAACTGTCCCAATTCAGTCCAGCCACAAACAGACCAATATTAGTACATGGAGCAGTGGCCAATAAATCTACAAGGCCCTTATCCAGAGTTTCCAAAGCATGTTCCAAAGTCAAGTAGGGTGTCAATCCAAAACAAGGCAAGAATCACAACGACCCGAAAAACACATATTGTCAGCCTCTGCTTCGCTTACTTGCTATCAGCTGCAATAGAAAGGGGGAGGGTGGGGGCATGGTATTTGGGGTGGGAATAAATGGTACAGGTGGTGATATGGAAAAGGGAGTTTCCTTCTCACCATCTTCTGCGCATGCTGGTGGCTGGTCTTTGGACCTGGTCAAGGCCAACCGTCCTGCATACCATCATGACGATGCCTTTTGGAGATGCAACCCACATGACACCTAAGGGAGTTGCAGATTGGACACTGGGGTGGGGTCGTTGGATGGAGGTGACTGGGTTATCATTTGATATGTACTTGTTCGCGCCTTTCTGGCCCAGATCTTGCTTTACTTTCGTTGCTATCTTTTCATAACCAGCAAATGTATTTTAATTTCCATGAACAGCGGAGTTGGAAGTTTTCTTTTCTTGGTTGTTGATGGAGGCACGCCTGACACATAGCTAGGAAATGAATGTGTTGTTCCAGTATTGCCTCCATCTGTCTGCTGTGCTAAATAGCCAGTTTCTTGTGCATCCCATCAAGAAGGGCCTCCTCACAAGTAATCTGGCTGACCTTCTCTGTTCCTGCCTTGTCTCTGCCCTATGTGTTCTTGGATCAGGGGCAGAAGGTAGTTCCTCTTCCTCATCACTGACTGGCTCATCTGCATGCTTTCCCACCCGAAGCCTCAGGTCTGTCTTCTGCAGCTGTGCTTAAGCCAAATCCCTTTCAGACGGCTTCTTGGAGCCATCGACCAACTCCCCTCCAGATGGCCTGGAACTGGTTAATCCTCCTCTGGGATGACATCTGGAGAGGTCTCTGGGGAAGCGTCCGAGGGAAGTCATCGCAAACTCCACCTTCATGTCAGTGTAATTAAATGGTAATCTAAGAAATATCTCTTGCAAATCTTTACACTGTTGTTGTTAGTTGTGAAGCCGTATCCGACCCATTGTGACCAATGGTGGGGTCCTCACCGGTTTACTACTGGTTTCACTCGTGCATGTGCAGAAGCGTCCAGGCAGGTGGCGGAGCCTCTCGCTGCTGCCCAACCGGTTCAGCCAAACCAGGCTTACTGGGAGCAACCCACCCAGTGGTGGATTCAGCCAGTTCACACCTATTCGGGAGAACCAGTTGTTAACTTTCTAAGCAGTTGGGAGAACCGGTTGTTTGGAAGAAATCTCCTTTTGTTTTTTTCCACTTTACAGGGCTATCCTGTAAGGAAGGCGGGAAGGAAACATTCTGGTGTTGTTTCCTAGCCTAATCTTATTGCCCTGCTTTACAGAAACTGCCTCTTCCGGTTAACCCTTATACACTGTCACAGCTAAGGCGAAGAGCCCATCAACCTGAGTGTTGAGCTGGCCACGCCCACCCAGTCACATGACCACCGAAGCCATGCCCAGCCAGCTGGTCATTAGGACAGAGAGCCGGTTGTTCAATTATTTGAATCCCACCCACTGAACCCAACCTCTGGTTTTCATGGCAAAAATTGGGTTGCCATTTCCTTCTCTGCTATTAACTGTCCGTCTTGGGTGGCCCTGCATGGCCTAACTCATAGCTTCATTGGAGCTTCATTGAGCTACACAAAGCCCCTTCGTCATGACAAGGCAGTAATCCATAAAGGGTTTTTTTAGTGTAAAAGATCTTTACACCAACAGACTCAATTCTACATGTTGTAATGTAATAATTGAAATCACAGCCTCTGAACTAATGGATAAGCAACTAGAAAAAAATCATGGAACGTTGTGATATGATAAGTTTCAGCAAGAAACTTGCTCAAAAGTGGACAAGTTCAATAATACCCACAACAGAGTAAGGGTTGGTTAAGATGATGGAACTTGAAGAGATAGCTAAATTAACTCCTTTGCTTAAAGAGAAAACAACCTATTATAGACTTTTTACCTAAATGAAAAAATGCACTTACGATTTGCGATTTTGATGATTTAAAAATGCTTAATAGAAAGACTAAGCATAGAGTAACAGGTAAATTTTTAATTGTAATTATATTTGTTAGAAAGAAAATCTGAAGTTTTTTTCTTTCTACTCTTTTTCTTCTTTCTCCTCTGCACTTTTGCGGTTTTCCCCCCCCTTCCTTTCACTTTTCTACCTTTTCTGCTTTTTTTTTCTTTTATTAGTTTCTTCTAGTTTTTATGATCTTTGTAAAACTTTTAATAAAAATTTATCTTAAAAAACATTGAAATGAATGTAGATTTGTCACAGGCCATGCAGTGTGTGTGTGTGTGTGTGTGTGTGTGTGTGTGTGTGTGTGTGTGAATCCTCCTTTATCAGCTGAGCCAGGGAAATAGGTATGTATTTAGTGTTACAACCCCTGGTATGCCCCAAATATGGGAGGAAGCAGACTGCTTCCTTTCTCTGTCTATCGGCTCGTCAACAAGAGACCATCACGACAGAAAGCCATTATTTTTACTGTTGCCTTTGTTTACATTTGTGTTCCATTTGTGCTGATAAATAAATAAAGGGAGACTAGTATAGATCTATTTCAAGCTATTTTAGCTCTCATCAGCTAGCCATACCCTTAGTGGGATTTGAACCTGTGCTGTATTACATATTAAGCAGTTGTGTTAACCACTAAGCCACAAGGTTCTCCTCCTTTATCGCTGAGCCAGGGAAATAGGTATGTATTTAGTGTTACCATCCCCTGGTATGCCCAAATGTGACAAGCCAATAGACAGAGGAAAGGAAGCAGTATCGGACCTTTCTGTATTGTATGTATGTATGTATGTCTGATGTATGTATGTATGTATGATGTATGTATGTATGATGTATGTATGTATATATTATCTATATTTAGATTTTACAACCCCCGGTATGCCCAAATATGGGAGGAAGATCACTACTCCATTCTCTGTCCTTCGGCTCGTCAAAAGAGGCCATCCAGACAGAACCCAATGGAAGTAGTGATCTTCCTCCCATATTTGGGCATACCGGGGTTGTAAAATCTAAATAGATATCTTTCACACCTGGCTGGCTGATAAGGAGTCGAGCTCTGTGGCTCAATGGTTAACACATCTGTCTTAGAGGCAATACAGCACAGGCTCGAGTGCCCAGTAAGGGTATGGCTAGCTGATGAGAGCTAATAGCTTGAAATAGATCTATACTAGTCTCCCTTTATTATTTTATCAGCACAAATACAACAATATATATGTACATATATACATATATACATATATACATATATACATATATACATATATACATATATACATATATACATATATACATATATACATATATACATAGTATACAGATATACATATATACATATTACATACATACATACATACATTATATATATATATATATATATATATATATATATATATATATATATATATATATATATATATATAGTGTCACAACTGCTTCCATTATCTGTCAATTGGCTCGTCACAAGAGTCCATCACGACAGAAACCCATATTTTTACTGTTTGCCTTTGTTATATTTGTGTTATATTTGTCTCCCTTTATTATTTATCAGCACAAATAGAACACACACATATATAGTATAACACATACATAACACACACATACATATTTTAGATATTTAGATATTTATTAACATTTATAGGCCGCCCGTTCCTGAGGGGACTCAGGGCGGCTCACATAAAATCAGGAAAGGGGGAATACAAACATGATGTAGACACACATAAGTAAAAATAATGGCAACATTCATTTCATCATTCGGGAGGGGCGGCTATCTTTGTCCCCCAGGCCTGACGGGCTAGCCAGGTCTTAAGGGCTATGCGGAAGGCCTGGACGGTGGTGAGAGTACGAATCTCCACGGGGAGCTCGTTCCAAAGGGTCGGAGCTACTACTGAAAAGGCCCTCCTCCTGGTAGTTGCCAGCCGGCACTGGCTGGCAGATGGAATTCGGAGGAGGCCCAATCTATGAGATCTAATTGGTCGCAGGGAGGTAATTGGCAGAAGGCTGGTCCTCTCAAGTACGCAGATCCACTACCATGAAGGGCTTTATGGGTGACTAGTAGCACCTTGAAGTGCACCCCGGAGATCGACAGGTAGCCAGCGCAGCTTCGCGGAGGATAGGTGTTATGTGGGTGAACCGAGGTGCACCCACGATCACTCGCGCGGTGCCGCGTTCTGGACTAGCTGAAGTCGCCGGATGCTCTTCAAGGGCAGCCCCATGTAGAGCACATTGCAGTATTCCAGCCTAGAGGTCACAAGGGCCCGAGTGACTGTTGTGAGAGCCTCCCGATTCAGGTAGGGTCGCAACTGGCGCACCAGGCGAACCTGGGCAAATGCCCCCTGGTCACAGCCGTCAGGTGATGGTCAAAGGGACAGCTGTGGATCCAGGAGGACTCCCAAGTTGCGAACCCTCTCTGAGGGGTGTAAATTTGACCCCCCCAGCCTGAGTGATGGAATATTGGTCGAATCTTTGGGAGGGAAGCACAACAGCCACTCGGTTCTTTTCTGGGTTGAGTACAAGCTTGTTAGCCCTCATCCAGTCCATAACGGCCTCAAGGCCTCGGTTCATCACGTCTGCCGCTTCATTGAGTTGGCACGGGGCGGACAGATACAACTGGGTATCGTCCGCATATTGATGGTATCTTATCCCGTGCCTGCGGATGATCTCTCCCAGCGGTTTCATGTAGATGTGAATAGTAGGGGGGATAAGACCGAACCCTGAGGCACCCCATATGTTAGGGGCCTAGGGGTCGATCTCTGCCCCCCACTAACACCGACTGGACCTGTCCGAGAGGTAGGAGGAGAACCACCGCAACACGGTGACCTCCCACTCCCACCTCCCGCAGTCGTCGCAGAAGGATACCATGGTCGATGGTATCAAAAGCCGCTGAGAGATCAAGGAGAAACAGGATGGAGGGATGTCCTCCATCTCTGGCTCTCCAAAGATCATCGGTCAATGCGATCAAAGCGGTTTCTGTGCTGTACCGGGTCTGAAGCCTGACTGGAAGGGGTCCAGATAGCTTGCTTCCTCCAAGGACCGCTGGAGCTGGAAGGCCACCACCTTCTCAACAACCTTCCCAAGAAAGGGAAGGTTGGAGACTGGGCGATAGTTATTAAGAACAGCTGGATCCAGAGATGGCTTCTTCAGGAGGGGTCTCACCACCGCCGCTTTAGTGCGGCGGGGAGTCCCCTCCTTAAGAGAGGCGGTAACAACCGCCTGGATCCAGCCTCGTGTCACCTCACTGCTGTTAGTAGCCAGCCATGAGGGACACGGGTCCAGTACACAGGTGGAGGCACTTACAGCCCTCATGGCCTGTCCACATCCCCGGGGGCAACATCCTGAAACTCAACCAAGAGATGGTCTACTTCATCCTCTTGTGCCTCGGCTGGAACTGCAGAGATGGAGTCCAAGTCCGACCGAAACCGAGCAATTTTGTTCCGCTAAGAATTGGGCATAATCCTCAGCTCTGCCCTGCAAGGGTTCCCCCGCTTCCTTCTTATTTAGTAGGGAGCGGGTTATCCTAAACAGGGCGGCTGGGCAGGACTCAGCGGACGCACCAAGGTGGCTATATAAGATCTTTTCGCTGCCCTAAGTGCCCTGGTGTATTCCTTGGTGCTGGTGGTTACCATTGCTCGGTTCGATTCGGACTATCGGACCTCCATCGGCATCTAGGCATCTCCTCCGGGCGCTTCATCTCCCGGAGTTCCTCGGTGAACCAAGGAGGTCTCCGGGATCCGCCGCCTCGGAGGGGCCAGTAGTGGCGCAATCCGGTCGAGGGCCTCCGATGCTGCCGAGTGCCAAGCAGCAACCAGAGTCTCTACCGGACTGTGGGCGAGAGTATCAGGAATAACCCAAGCTCCGTCTGGAACCTTAACGGCTCCATAAGTCGCCTGGGGCGGAACCACCTGGTCGGTTCCTCCTCCCTACAGTGGGGGTTTGGTCTCCGGAAGTCAAGCCTCAGTAGGCAGTGGTCTGACCACGACAGGGGTATGATGTCGTTACCCCTCAGACCAAGATCACAAATCCACTGCTCCGAGAGGAATATGAGGTCGAGCATGTGACCGCTGAATGGGTTGGGCCCCGGATTACATACATATATACATATGTTGAGTTGTGCTAAAGGCTTAGCATTTAACATTTTCAATATATAATCATATCTTGGGATCCGTCAGTAATTTGTTTCAGAAACCAATGAATACCGAGAAAACCACATGACGTACTACATGTCCTGCTATTTTGGCCGGAAGAAATAGTGAGTCATGAGGCAGCCAATGTCAGCAAATTCTTCCTTGCACCTGGATTACTGGGAGAAAGACGAGTGCTGGGACAAGATTTCGGCTTCAAAACACGTCAAATACTGAATTTGACAAGTTTTGTTCTCAAGTTACATAAGGCATACAATCAAAAGCCGTGATGGTGTAGTGGTTAGAATGCAGTATTGTAAGCGAATTATGCTAACTGCAAGCAGTTCGATTCTCACCAGCTCAAGAGTGACTCAACCTCCCATCTTTCCCAGGCCGGTAAAATGAGATCCCAGATTGTTGAGGGCACATATGCTGACCCTGTAAACTCTTTAGAGAGAGCTGTAAAGCAGGATGAAGTGGTATATAAGTCTTAAGTGCTATTGCTACTAGCAAATAGTATTTGCCAGGTGGCAGACATGTTATCAGGATCAACAATAAAGGGGCTAGAACTGGTTAGCATTAGAATGGGAGACCAGAAGGGATATATATTAAACTTATATACTAATCCCAAGAAAACTGTTGGATTTATCTTTAGAGACACCTGGAGTCAAACTGGGCTCCAAGAGATTTAGGGACAGAATCCAAAGCAGCCCATTCTGATACATATGAATAGAATAGAGTAGAATAGAATAGAATAGAATAGAATAGATAGAATGGGATGGGATGGTATTCCTCTAGGCTGGAATACTGCAACGTGCTCTACATGGGGCTGCCCTTGAAGAGCATCCGGCGGCTTCAGCTAGTCCCAGAATGCGGCCGCGCGAGTGATTGTGGGTGCACCTCGGTTCACCCACATAACACCTATCCTCCGCGAGCTGCACTGGCTACCTGTTGATCTCCGTGTGCGCTTCAAGGTGCTTCTTACTACCTACAAAGCCCTTCATGGTAGTGGATCTGCGTACTTGGGAGACCGCCTCCTGCCAATCACCTCCTCTCGACCCATAAGATCTCACAGATTAGGCCTCCTCCGAGTGCCATCTGCCAGCCAGTGCCGGCTGGCAACTACGCGGGAGGAGAGCCTTTTCAGTAGCAGCTCCGACCCTCTGGAACGATCTCCCCGTGGAGATTCGTACCCTCACCACCCTTCAGACACTTCCGCACAGCCCTCAAGATCTGGCTATCCCGCCAGGCCTGGGGTAAAGACCATAATCCGCCCCCACCCGAATGTTGTATGAATGTTGCTTGATTTTAATTATACATTGTGTTTTTATGTTATTGTATGTCTTCCCCTCCCATACAAGTTGTTAGCCGCCCTGAGTCCCCTCAGGGAAAAGGGCGGCCTATAAATAAACTCAACTACAACTACTACTACATGGGATGGAATAACAGTTGGGAAATAGAAAGCTAAAGTTAATCATGTTTGCAAGACTCCAAGTTAAACAAGGTGAATATCTTACCATTCCCTGCAATTCCTCTGGGATTCATTTTCAGAATAGAGCATAAGCAATCATAGGAAAAGTACTGGTGATTTTCATGCAAAGCTTTTTGCATAATGCTCTTGTGCATCGATAGCCTCCTACTCTATAAATGTCTGTTCTAAAATCGTAGAGATGTGCATACTTAAACAGTTTTCCATCACTGCCAAGCAGAGTCGGCATAATGAATGCTTAGCCAGAATGTTATCCTGTGGACGCTTATCCCTTGTAGAACAGTACTCATCTTTTTCTGCTTATCTCTTTCTTTGTAAACCGTTAAAAGAACCAATGCCTAATTTGGTCAGATATTTAAAGGCACTCTGTATTGCTGCAAAACAAGAAGCCCTTTTGTCTTCGGCTGGTTCATACAGTTCTGTTACATAACGCCAAAAGCAGCAAGCAAAAAAAGAGAAATAATTGGACAGGAAGAATTCTTTGCAGCTATTCTACACCACTGAAATACAACATGCTAAATACTTTGGGTCTCTGTTTAAATAATGTAATTTTTCATTCAGTTGGACCATAAGAAAGCCTGAGTGCTAAAGAATGGAGGCCTTTGAACTATGGTGCAGGAGAAACGCCTGCGAGTCCCTTGGACTGCAAGGCGATCCAACCGGTCAGTCCCTAGAGGAGATCAACCCTGACTGCTTTTTAGAAGGCCAGATCCTGAAGAGGAAACTCAAATACTTTGGCCACCTTATGAGAAGGAAGGACTCCCTGGGAGAAGCGTGGGAAAGATGGAGGGCAAAAGAAGAAGAGGACGACAGAAAATGAGGTGGCTGGATGGAGTCACTGAAGCAGTATGCATGAGCTTAAATGAACTCCAGAGGATGGTAGAGGACAGGAAGGCCTGGAGGAACGTCGTCCATGGGGTCACAATGGGTCAGACACGGACTTCGCAACTAACAACAACAATTTCATGCAACCACAAGGGCTAGTATCTAAAGGATTCAGTGATCAATTCGGTGGGCCAAAACACTGGAAACCAATGAGTAGTCTTCCATCAGGACAATGGGAGAGAAAAAAAAACTGGTCTTCCAGCAGCAAAATGGGAAGAACAACTGGAGTTATTTACCTTTTCTAAAGAGAAAGGGAAGAAAAGTAGCTATAAATTTGATGATAACCAAATACCTGAATAATCTCTAAACCTTCGGAACGTCATGTAACGAGGGAGGAAGTTCTACAAATCCTAATATAGCACCAATAACTGGGCATCAGTTGTGCACTTGATGTCCAGGTTCCTTCCTTCTTTTTCCAGCTAAAAAGATCACACTGGAACGGATGTGTAAGGTACATTCCAGCAGCCTTGAAAAAAATTGCAGTCCAGCTGGAAAAAAAAAAACGCTGGGTTAATAACGAAATGCAGAGACAGTTTAGGGTGATGGTTAAGGCTAGAAACCAGAAGGACAGTGAATACCAGACCCATTTTAGGCACGAAGCCAGCTGGGGTGACCTGGGACCCAGTCACTCTCTATCGCAGCAGCAGGAGGAGGAGGAGGAAACGGCAAATCGCTTCTTGAACAAACCTGCCAAGAAAACTGCAGGGACTTGTCGAGGCAATTGCCAGGAATCAAGACTGATTCTCAATGGCATCAAGGCATTTGTTGCTGTTTTTTTTAAAAGGTGAAAAACAAGCAAAGGAGAGTGATGGCATTCATGGGAAGCCAGGTACATTTTCACCACACAAGATTACAATTTGTTGGAGAGGATATGAAATCCTTCCATAGAATTGGACTGGGATGAACTTACGTAACTTAGCAACTCTACAAATTGGCCATCCCTTAGCACGACAAATGGGCCTTTAAAAAACAAACCAAGATATCTGCTATCCTAAAATTTTGTGGATTATAATCTAATTCTCCCAGCCTTGCATTGCCAGTGCATATAATGTCCCATGGGAAGGAGAGAACGAACTGTAAACCAATGTAATGGGAAGGAACGAAGCAGAGAAAAGCCAGACACCGGCTATATTATTAAAATGGCCACGATATTTGTAGTTTTAGCTAACACATCTTGTAGTTTTTGGCTAAAGGAGAGAATCAGCCTTTTTCTGGAGTAAAACTGAGCATGTAACGCTAAAAGGAAAGCTATCCAAGAACTGTTACAGGTCTACCAAGGATCTACAGCTTCACCTTTTCCATTCTGAAGTAATATCTATATATGGATTTTAGTACTGAGGAAGCAAGCTCTGTTCTAATCCATTACTATAATGGATGGCTAAAGAAAATCAACTTGTCAAAGGAACTGGCAATCTGCAAGGCTGGAAATGGAAGTTCCCAAGCCAGCCGGTGATTCTGAAGGTAAACAGCAGAGCAGCAAACGCTCTCGCCAGAAAGGATGCTTGAAAAGCTTCTTTAAGAATCAAGCTGCCCTAAGACAAGAATGCCACCCCGACCAAGATCGACCAAGATCGGAGCTATTTTAAGATTTTGGCAGCATGCAAAACCACCCCATCGATCAAAGGACCGAGGAGGGCAGGAGAGAGAGAGAGAGAGAGAGGGAGGGAGAGGGAGGGAGGGAGAGAGGGAGGGAGAGGGAGAAGGAGAGGGAAGGAGGGAGGGGGAGAGAGAGAGAGAGGGAGAGAGAGAGAGGGAGGGAGGGAGAGGGAGAGGAGAGGGAGGGAGGAAGGCGGGTAGTAGAGAGAGAGAGAGGGAGAGGGAGGGAGGGAGGGAGAGGGAGAAGGAGAGAGAGGGAGGGAGAGGGAGAGGGAGAGAGAGAGGGAGAGGGAGGGGGAGAGAGAGAGGGAGAGAGAGGGAGGGAGAGGGAGAGGGAGAGGGAGGGAGGAAGGGAGGGGTAGAGAGAGGGAAGGAGAGAGAGGGAGAGGGAGGGAGGGGGAGAGAGGGGGGAGGGAGAGAGAGGAGAGGAGAGAGGGAGGGGGGAGAGGGAGGAGGGAGGGAGAGGGGGGAGAGGGAGGAGAGGGAGGGAGGGAGAGAGAGAGAGAGAGAGAGAGAGAGAGATGGTTGTGTTTTTTTTTTTCATTTCCCCAAACCGGGAGAGCCGATGGAAGGATGAATTAAAACCCAGAGGGAGAAGTTGTTCGAGGATCAGGTTTAAAAGGGTCCGATTTAGTAAACAGGCAAGGAAAGCGTCAAACTTTCCGGGAAATAATCGGAATTATTTTAGCGCTTGTGTTGCGTGGAGTAGAATAGGGGGGACGGAGAAGTAGTAAGCCCAATAAATCATTCCCAGACTATTTTCGCAGCCTGCATCCCAAGAGAATCCTCCACTAGGAATCAGCCAAGTAGGCTTTTTGGGGGGGGGGGGAGCCCCGTACCATAATGCGCAGCCAGTCAACCCTTCACAAAAGAGACCGCGCCATGCGAGAACCGAGTGGATACCGTAAACCTCCTAGCAGACCCGCAAACGGCGCGGCAGGTATTCAAACAGAGTGTTAGCCGGGGGGGGGGGGGGGAAAATAATAATCATGCAATCTTTTTCCCCCTTTACCTGCACCGGCCAGTAGGAGGCAGGGCGGAGCCGCCTCATCCGCCCCTCGTGCACCGCAAGCTGCCGGTTGCCAGTCGCCGCTGCCGCATCCCGCTTGGAGGCGGTACCTGAGCCGGAGCTGCGGCGAGGGGCTGCCGTCGCACAGCCCAGGTTCCAGCCCGCGGCCGCTTCTTCCTCTCGGCCTCCTGCGGCGGCGAAGAGCGGGGCTTCGGCGGGCGATGCCGGCAGGGGACCGAGGAGGGAAACCCTGACACGCGCGCGCGCGAAAGAGGGAGTGAGGGGAGGGGGGGTTGGCAGAGAGAGAGAGAGAGAGCGCGCGCGCGTTCCACCCACCACCCACCCTCCGCCCGGCGCGCGAAAGGCGGGCGCGCGCAGAGCGGCGGGAAGGTCTCGGGCCGGCCCGAGGGGAGACGGGTGGGTGGCGTGGGGGTGATGAACCCGCGTGACAGAAATGGGGCATGGGGAGCGGTGGGAATTCCCCGAAGAAGCCGAGAAAGATCTCCTCTCCCTTCACAGTGAAGGTGCAACATCTGGCTTGGAAATCTGGAGAGATGTTGAACTGTGGGGGGGGGGGTCCTTGGTGGTCTCTGAGCTTCCCTCAGCCTGTCACCTGAGGGAAAAGGGGGGGGGGGTCAAACCTATTTTCCAAAGCAGGCAAAGGGAAGACAACAAGAAGCGGTGGATGGAAGCTGGTCAGAGGGGGAACTGAGGAGAAATTCCCTGACGCTGAGGACAATTCAACAGTGGAACAGCTTCTCTCCAGAACTTGTGGAGGCTTCAACACTGGAAGTTTTAAGAAGAGACTGGACAGCTACCTGTCTGGAAAAATATAGTGCAGCGATGGAGAACCTTGCCATAAGCGGGGTGGGGACGTGGGGGAGTCTTGCGCAAGTGTGCCGCACCCATAATGCAATGTGTGCCCCCCCCCAGCACACATGTGCGCATGACAGGCACGACCCCCCATCCTTTGCATGCTTTTTCCGCCTCCTCAGGATACAGAGGCTTTATAGGAGCTTGGGGAGGGTGAAAACAGCCTCCTCCCCCCACCCCGAGGCCCTCGGAGGCTTCAGGAGCTTCCCTGAAGCTTCCAAAACACAAAAAAAATGGCCCTAAGGACAAACTGGAAGTCACTTCCGCTTTGCTCGTAGGGCCGTTTTAGTCCTCCGAAGCCTTCAGGGGAGCCTCCTCTGGAGGACTAAAACGGCCCTACGAGCAAAGCGGAAGTGACTTCCAGGGAATGCCCTTACCTTCCCAACAAACTTGGTCCCTATTTTTCTACTTGCATTTGTACGTGCTTTCGAACTGCTAGGTTAGCAGAAGCTGGGAGAAGTAATGGGAGCTCACTCGGTTACGTGGCGCTAGGGATTCAAACCGCCGAACTGCCGACCTTTCTGATTGACAAGCCCAGCGTCTTAGCCACTGAGACACCGCGTCCCAAGATGAAGCCAAACATTACTATCCAGTTCAGAGTTCATCCCAAAATAATACAGTAGTACAATCCAAGATCAAATTAAAACATTGCATGTCCCCTCAAAACAGTAAATAGGACACAGTAAACATACCTACATCGTTGTGGAGAAAATAACAGAAGGAAGATTTATTAGGTATATTCAGCCACCTGAGTCATGAAGGAGAATTAAGGAGAAACTTCCTAACAGTGAGGACAATTGACCAGTGGAAGAGCTTGCCTTCAGATGTTTTAGTTCAGTGATGTCAAACTTGTGGCCCATGGGCCTGATGCGTCATGTGACAATGCTGAGTTTGATACCCCTTTTGCTCCAACGCTACAGGTTTTAAAGAAGAGACTGGACCAGTGATGGCAAACCTTTTTTGGCTCGTGTGCCAAAAGGGGGGAGTGCAGGAGGGTTGTGCGCGGGCATGCCACACCCATAATGAAATGCGCGACCCCAGCGCGCATGCATGCATGACCAGTGCTCCCCCCCCCCATTTTTTGTATGCTTTTTTTCATCCTCCCAGACTCCAGAGGCTTTATAGCAGCCTGGGGAGGGTGAAAACAGCCCCCCCTGAGGCCCTCCGGAGGCTTCAGGAGCTTCCCTGAAGCCTCCAGAGCGCAAAAAAACGGCCCTATGGGCAAACTGAAAGTTCAGGAACGGACTTCTGGTTTGCTCGTAGGGTCGGTTTTAGTCCTCCGGAGCCTTCAGGGGCCTTCAGGAGGCTTCCCTGAAGGCTCTGTGGGGGCAAAAACGACCCTACGAGCAAACCAGAAGTTACTTCCAGTTTGTCCATATGGCCATTTTTAGTCCTCCGTAGCCTTCATGGAAGCCTCCGAAAGCCCCTGAAGGCTCTGGAGGACTAAAAACAGCCCTATGAGCAAACCGGAAGTCCGTTGCTGAACTTCCGATTGCCTGTAGGGCGTTTTTTTTTGCGCTCCGGAAGCTCCTGAAGCCTCTGGAGGGCCTCTGGGGGGGGGGTGTCTGTTTTCACCCTCCCCAGACTCCTATAAAGCCTCTGGAGGGCGAAAAATGGCCGCAAAAAAAGACTGAAGTCAGCTGGCCAGTGCACGCATGCGCGCTGGCCAGCTGACAGGGCAACTTCTCGCATGCCATGACAAATGGCCTCCACGTGCCACCTGTGGCATGCGTGCCATAGGTTCCCATCCGGGACTAGACAGTCACTTTTCTGCGATGGTATAGGTCAGTGATGGTGAACCTTTTCCGCACCGAGTGCCAAAAAGGTGCACAGAAAGTTCATGTGTTCATGATGTGCGCTCGCCAGGGCGTGCTCGGAAAAGCTGAACTTCCTGATTCTAGGTATATGCGCGCCAATGATCAATATGCTGGCACTAGGGATTCGGACCCCGAACTGCTGACCTTTCTGATCGACAAGCTCAACGTCTTAGCCACTGAGCCCCCACGTCCCTCTATTGCACATATACACAGATAATTTCATTGGCAATTGCTGGGACGCGTAAGCAGGCCACATTGCTATTGTGTTCAGACCCAGTGTGGCTTTCTTTCAACCTAGTTGGCTGCTATAGGACAGAATGTTTGGATTCAACAGACTTCACAAGATCCAGCTGGAACTTCTTGCTTTCGCATAAAGGAAATGCGAAGTTGACTCTTACAATAATGGGTCTCATTAGGTTAGCAGGGCAGAACAATAAGCTGAATTCTGGTCAGAAAGGGATGAAGTCCACAACCATAGTCAATATCCTCTCCAGAATTCCCATTGGGTTTCCTACTATTTTTCTATTCTGAGCGAGCCCCGGCAAAGAGAGAGATCATAAACTTAATACACAATAAAAGCAATAGCTTACCTTCAGGCTGCTCCTAGCTGCCATAGTTCTTGATCATTCAGCTAATATTTAACAAGGTTGTTGATTGCCAACCACGTGGGCACAATGAATGGTTCGTTTGTAAACAGTAGACCTAGCAACAAGTTCATGGATTGTTGGAACTTGCTGGATGTTTCATAATGGATCTTTGAAGGAAGGTGGGCAGAAGAAGAAGGACTGATTAGTGCCAACGTCAAAGAACACTGCCTAGTTTTAGGCGCGTCACCACTTTTGGACTATACCCTACAGATACTTCTATTCATGTTGAGCAGTCAGATCTCCAACAAGCGCCTTCTTGTGGTCTGCCCTCACTTTCAATTAAGTAAGAGTTTGATCCTCATCTGTACCCGCTGTAATCCTCTCAGATTAACAAAGAGAAGCAGTTGCTTTGGGAACAGTATTGGTACTTCCAGGATGCTCTCTGTAGGGCCAGCACCTACCATAGAGTTTGCAAGGTGTACATTCATACGTACACAGGAGCATTAGAAGCAGCATGGCTGCATAAATTGGTTCAGTGTTTTGCAAATTATCCTGAGCAGAGAAATGTGTAAAGGAAAGTCAAAGTTGACATCCAACAGTTACAATATTGTATCCAATTAATCCTCGGCGATAACGGGATGTAATTCGTCATTGCTTTCCAAAGACAAGTGTCCAATTTGCAGAATGTCTGATTTGAAGACATTCAAATTAGACATTGGTGATTAGACATCAGGAATACCTTGTGGTGAAGGTATTCCTGAAAATCCCAGTTCATGTCCTGTCATATTGCTCCTATTACAAAGATGTCCAGTGTACTTAATCACACACATCTGATTGGGTTTCCAAGTCACCCAGATCCATTTTATTTACAACTGTACTATCCAATACAAACACAAGTGCGTATAGTCAAGGCGATGGTTTTCCCAGTTTGCAATGTATGGTTGTGAAAGTTGGACCATAAGGAAGGCTGAGCGCCAAAGAATGGAGGCCTTTGAAGTCTGGTGCTGGAGAAGACTCCTGCGACTCACTTAGACTGCAAGGTGATCAAATTGGTCAGTCCTAGAGGAGATCAACCCTGCTGCTCTTTAAAAGGCCAGATCTGAAGAGGAAACTCAAGTACTTTGGCACCTAGTGAGAAGGAAGGACTCCCTGGAGAAGAGCCTAATGCTGGGAAAGATAGAGGGCAAAGAAGAAGGGGACGACAGAGAATGAGGTGGCTGGATGGAGTCACTGAAGCAGTAGGCGTGAGCTTAAATGGACTCCAGAGGATGGTAGAGGACAGGAAGGCCTGGAGGAACGTTGTCCATGAGATCGCGATGGGTCGGACATAACTTCGCAACTAACAATAACTATCCAATCAACATGAATTCTCTTAACCTGATTAGACTTTCTTTTATCATTTGTAAAATACATCACATAGTTATAATTATTGGGCTTTTCGTGTTGCTTCGCACTTCATTTTATTTTGAGATGCTAGTTGCTATTATCTAGTTTGATATCTTGTGAGCAAGCGTCAGCTCAAAATAGCAGTAGCACTTAAGACTTATATACCACTCCACAGTGTTTTTACAGCCCTCTCTAAGAGGTTTACAGAGTCAGCATATTGCCTCCAACAATCTGGCTCCTCATTTCACCTTGGAAAGATGGAAGGATGGTCAATCTTGAGCCGGTGAGACTCAAACTGCTGGCAGATGTACAAAAGGAGCTTGTGGATTAAAAATAACTTCTGTTCTTAAATAAGATACGAGTGCCATTTCCTAGACACGCAAGGAACTCAAACTATCCCCATTTTCTTACATAACAGGGGACACTGAAGAGATGTTAACAAGCTTCACTTCCTGCGCTATAAATAATGTAAGGATGATTATAGCTATTGCCAGCGTGCCTTTTTATGTACATGATTAAGGGCTCTTATTCATTTGACCTGCCTTGGTTCAATTCACTGAGAGCTAATCAGAGGGTTAGGATTATTTACAGTTTAACCTGTTAGGCGTCAGGATGGAGGATCTGTGCCTGATCTCTGTAGGCTGCGCTGGATGTGGTCCAACCACTTGGGTGGAGAGGATGTTGCCTGCATTTCCCTTAAAGCAGAAATGAGGAAGCTGTGGCCTTTTCTATGGTGCAGAGCTGTGTTCCCAGACACTCCAGGCAACATGGAAAAGGATGAAATGCAAGAATTCTGACTCAGTAAGATCTGGATGGAGAGAGCCTCCTTGAGGTGCTTTATATCATTAGGTTCCTTTATTTATTACTAGATGTTAACCCAGGTATTTGTTTATCCCAATCCTGTATTACACATTCACAAATGTCCAGACCAAATGTAATTTCTAATGTTGGATTTTCCCCCTTACCAGAGGTTGCCCCTCCCCCCACATGTGGAGTACTATGAAACCCTTACCAGGGCAACTCCACTGTGCTGTACAGTAGATGCCATTTTAAGGCACAACAGGCTGTATCTTAACAGAACACACACCCTGAGGGGCATTAGGGGTGTCTTATCCGCATCGTATTTGTTTCCAGAGTAAGTCATATGTGTACCAAGTTTGGTTGAAATTGCTTGAGGCATTCCGGACTTATGATGGAACACACACACACACACACAACACAAACAAACACAGAGCTATTTTTATAGAGAGAGAGTTAAAAGATTTAAATCCTTTGCTTTCTTCAGGGTCACAATATATAGAGACCCAGTTTGGTCTAGAAAGGCTGGAAAGTGGGGAACTATGAGTTCAAGTCCCACCCTAGCAATCAAGGCCAGTTGGGTGACTTTGGGCCAGTCACTTTCTCTCAGCCCCACCTCATAGGGTTGTTGTAGGGAAAATAGGAGGAGAAAGTGTGCTGGATATATTCACTGCCCTTATTGCCAGAAATAATAAAGGGAGGATACAAATAAAGAAACGAATAAATAATATACCACTCCCTTCTCCATGATAACCCAATGGTTGTATAGGTTCAGCTGATAAATCAACTGTCTCTCTCTCTCTCTATAGAAGAAAATAATCTGGCTTTGGCAACTAAGTCATAAATAATCTCAAAATGTAGATATGGTTATGTCCTCCTTTTAGGATGACTCAAAAAGTCAATTGAGATATTGATCTGAAAATTTGTTTATTCTGTAAGTCCCAGCTAACATGTTGGTTAAAACGTTTTTTGATTGGCACTGCCTTGCAACCCAATCTAGAAGGCTATAAAGTCTCGTGTAAATTAGAACTCAGCTAGTGAAACAGGGCCATCCATTTCCTACGGTTCTCCCCAGCAACAGACACTTTCCATGCATCCTGCTGTTGCTATCTTGACACCTACCATTAATTCCACTTTCTTCATGTCGATCCCAGGTAATGGAACAAATTGCCTATGGGGACTGTCCACAAGAAGATTCAGTAAGGTCAAGATGATGGCTGCAATCGTATGACAAAACCCCCATGAGCAAATTGCAACCAGCACCTTAACGTTTTTTGACCCCTCCTTCAAGCATCTCTGCTGCAGGGGTGGGCTGCTACAGGTTCGCCCGGGTTCGAGAGAACCTATAACTAATGTTATGGCCAGTTCGGAGAACCTCCAAATCCCACCCTGGCTGGCCACGCCCAACACACCTCACCCTTCCCACCCGACTCTGCCCCTCCCAGGAGTCTCCATGTGGGCTCTTTTGGATGTGAGGTAAGGGCAGGGCATGCATGGAGTCTCGGGGAGGGGGGAAACGGGCCTCCCGGAAGGCCCCCAGAGCCTGGGGGAGGCAATTTTCGCCCTCCCAGAGGCTCAAAGAGAGTTTCCGGAGTTTGGGGAAGGTGAAAGCGTCCCCCGCCCCCATGGTGCAGGAGGCTGACTAGGCCACGTCCACGGCCATCCCCACCCACAACTGGGAAGAGAACCCATTGCTGAAATTTTTGAAGGCCACCCTTCTCTGCTCTCTTTGTACTTGAAGTGGATTAGCACAGTTTTCTCATTTTTAACCCATGGATTTCAACTCACATATCTTAAAATTACTCAGGTTGGAAAAGAAACCAGGTTAGGAAAAGGCTCAATGCATAATTCTTACCGAAGCCTGCTAATTGTTTCAAAAATGTTTCAATGTACTAGGACCATGATGATGAAACTATGGCAGGTGTGCACACAGAGCCATTTGTCAGGGCACACGAGGCTTGCTCTGTCAGCTGGCCTTCTTTTGAGGCCATTTTTTGCCCTCCAGAGGCTTGAGGAGCTTCCCTGAAGCCTCCGGAGTGCGAAAAACCGGCCCTACGGGCAAACTGAAAGTTCGGGAATGGAATGCTCATAGGGCTGGTTTTAGCCCTCCAGAGCTTTCAGGAGCCCTCAAGAGGCTTCCCTGAAGGCTCCAGAGGTTTAAAAAAATGACACTACAAGCAAACCGAAAGTTGTGTCATTTTTAGCCCCCCGGAGCCTTCAAGAAAGCCTCCTGAGGGCTCTCTAATGTTCCGGAGGACTAAAACCGACCCTACGAGCAACTCAGAAGTGACTTCCGGTTTGCTCGTAGGGTCATTTTTTTTTTGCCTTCAAGGAAGTCTCCGGAAGGCTCCTGAAGGCGCTGGAGGGCTTAAACCGGCCCTACGAGCAAACCCGAAGTCCGTTCCCAAACTTCCAATTTGCCTATAGGGCCAGTTTTTCGCACTCCAGAGGCTTCAGGGAAGCTCCTGAAGCCTCCAGAGGGCCTCCGGGGGGTGGGGAGCAGGGAAGGCTGTTTTAGCCCTCTCCAGGCTCCTATGGAGCCTAGGGTGGGCAGAAAAAGCATGCCAAAAATGGGGGGGAGCGCTAGTGACACATGCAAGCACACTGTGGTCGTGTGCATAGCATTATGGGTGTGGCATGCCTGCGCACGACCCCCCTTGCTCTCCCCCTGCTTTTGGCATGCAAGCCAAAAAGGGTTCTCCATCACTGTACTAGGATGTTGTTTCAATAAGGTTTTTAAATTATTTGAATGGTACTTATGGCATTTCCATTTTATTTCTGTGAACTTCTATGAGCCATTCCCTTAATGGCTCATATTTTTTTAAAAAAAGTAACAGTGAGGATTCAATTATCAAAATGCTATAGTTTGATATGGGGCATTTTTAATAAACAAAATACATAAATTTTAAAGAAATGGACATGGTTTTAATATGCCTTAGGATTTGATTTTTTTTCATTTTCTACACAAAAGGGAGATGTGTATTCTGGCATACATGGAACATGGAAAGTTTTCAAGCTGCAACCTTCATTTTATCCTCTAATGTGTCGGTGAGGATTATCCAGTTAAGATTCATTAACTGTCTGAAGATCATAAAGCCCTCTGTTCTGTAAATGTTAAGCATTATTTTTAAATATGATCAACACATATTGCTGGCTAGAGATCCTTTATCATTCTTTACAAATACAGGTTTTGGCAGAATGTGAGCCAATCCTCTCTTGATGCAGATACTACCCTGCTTCCCCCAAAATAAGACCTCCCCGGATAATAAGCCCAATCGGGCTTTGAGTGCATTCACTAAATAAGCCTCCCCCGAAAATAAGCCCTCCCTGAAAATATTGCAACACAGCAGCAGCCATGAGGGTAACCACCCTCGCCACCTCCTGCCCCTCAAAATAATAAGACCTCCCTGAAAATAACGCCAAGTGGTTATTTCAGGAGTCAAAGAAAATAAGACCCTGTCTTATTTTTGGGGAAACTCGGTAAGATTTTCTGGTTTGCATTCTTTCTGTCTAGGTTTGCAAAAATATGTTGGTATTATAGGGATTTCTTTTACCGATAATCCCAGAACCGATATGCCTAACCAGTGAAGTGAGGACTCTTGTATTTTCATGGTTCAGTAAATATGCAAAGCCACGTTGGAGAAAATGAATCCTGAAGAACATTAAGAAAAATCTCTGCTGTGGAGGGGGGGAGTGCATTTACATACTTTACGGTGGCTGTATTAGTTAAATGCTTGATTTGTCTAAACCAGGGGTCAGCAACCCATGGCTCTGGAGCCACATGTGGTTCTTTCATCCCTCTGCTGTGGCTCCCTGTCACCAGTCAGCACCACAATTTTGAGAGGAGCTTCCAGTTTGGAGGGGAAGCAGAGTACGCCAGGAGGAGACTCTATGGCAAGGGGCGGGTTTTCTAGTCAGCTCCACAATTGATTGGGTTTTCAGTTAGGACACGTAGAGGAAAAAGGATGCCACGCTAGGAGAAGACTCTATGGTGGGGAAACCAGACTTCTGGTCAGCTACAGAATTGAACAGGGGGCTTCTGGTTAGAACCTTTGTGGCTCTTTGAGGGTTTAATGTTGCCGACCACTGGTTCAGGGGTCAGCAATCTGCAGCTCTGGAGCCGCATGTGGCTCTTTCATCCCTTTGCTGCAGCTCCCTATCGCCAGTCGGCTCCACAATTGATCGGTTAGGACAGGTAGAGGAAAAAGGATGCTGCACTAGGAGGAGACTCTATGTTGAGAGAACCAGACTTCCGATCGGCTCCAGAATTGAACGGGGGTCTTCCGGTTAGGACCTTTATGGCTCTTTGAGTATTTAAGGTTGTTGATCCCTGATCTGGTCTAAACCTTTAAAATTGTATTAATACAGAGACATAAAGTGTGTTACAGCAAAGGTCCTTTAATTTGGAAGTCAACCTATCTTACGTCTGCATCAGGGCATGACTGGCTGGGGAATGTTGGGAATTGAAGTCCACAGGACTTAAAGTTGTCAAGGTTGGGCACCCCTGGTCTACACTATTGATTTGGTGACCTTGGATAGGGGACAAATTCAATCCAAAATGCTTTGAGCCTCCACTGCCAACACATCAAAAAAAACCAACCCTAGTAAAATTTCCTCGTTGGTTGATGTTAGAATTGCTGTTCCTTCCTGTTTAGGTTTGCGAAGCCATTCCAAAACTCATTGGCTACACTGAAATCTGCACTCCCTAGAAGCCTTTACCAACTAACCAGAAGAACTGGTTGCATTCAGAAGTTATGGGCGCTCTTATCACTGGAGATTTTTAAGAAGAGATTGGATAGTAATTTGCTCATAATGGTGTAGGGCAGGGATGACTAACCGTTTTTCTCCTCGTGTGCTGAAATCCTGCATGCGCCCACACCCATAATGCAATGCGCCCTGCCTCCCTGCACATGCGTGTATGACTCCCCCATGTTCTCCACGCATGTTGCGGACCCCCCATGCCATGTTTTGGGCTTAACAGGCCTCCCTGAAGCCTCCTGGGACCAAAAACAGGTGTGGGGAAGTGCACCGGACCCCCCCACGCTCACCCCACCCCCCACATATGCATGCATGACCCTTGCTTCCGCATGCACGGCAGAAACCCAAAAATCAATTGGCTGGTGGGAGGTACACAAGCACACATGGTGCAGCTGAACTGGGTGACGGCTCACCTGCCCGCAGAGAGGGCTCTGCATGCCACCTGTGGCACACTTGCCATAGGTTTCCCATCACGAGTGTAGGGTCTCCTGCTTGTGCAGGGGGTTGGACTAGAAGACCTCCAATGTCCCTTCCAAGTCTGCTATTCTGTTCTTCTGTTACCTGGTAAAATAATGAAAAACAGTGAGTGAAAGCATTCTCTTTTTTTTTCAAGCCACTGAACTCTCAGAGCAAGCTGTGTTGGGATTTACCAGAGGACGGAGGATATGGAGGAAACGTACTGACTCCAACATTTCCAAGAGTTTTACGGCTCCAGTCCATTGTGTTGTATCCACTATAGCTTGGGAAATAAATTTAAAGGAAATTAAGTCATAGCTTCCCAACCATTTGTCTTCTTTGGTCTGCATTCTTAGGGCAGCTCCTGGGTTGAATATTCCATGATGATGAAACCGAACTGCAAATTTTATCCTTTGAAGCTATTTTCTCTCCCCTGTTCCATTGGCACCATACTCTTTCACTATAGGACTTGCAGAAAGTTAGAAGCTCTGGTGTTAATGTGGAATTTTCTTCACACTATTTTCAAGGTAGGCAAACATTGGTGTGATTTGCTCTCTTTTAACAGAATAAGCAGGGTTAGAAGGGCCCTGGATATAGGAAACCTGTTCTGACCCCCCTCCGTACAGTGAAGCATGCCGACACAAGATTACTGCTAGACAATTTATTCACAGTAAATTAACACACCGACAAGACTTTGGCAGCAACCCAGACTTCCAAGATAAGAAATGTAACAATGAGCTTCTCCAGCGTTAGTATATTAGTTGAATCCTATAAACAGCCTCCTCCCAAAGTCTCTCCTTATATACTCCCTTGGAAGGGGCCTAATCACAACCACCTGGGTCCAATTATCTCCTTTGTCTCCTTTAATTGCTGCTGGATATAGGAAACCTGTTCTGACCCCCCTCCGTACAGTGAAGCATGCCGCTGCCTCTGTCGGGTGTTCTGAATCTCATCACTGCTCAAATGCCTGATGTCTTCACCACTGCTCCAGGGCCTGACGTCATGGACACACTCCCTTTGGCTTTCACTGCTGCTCCATGCCTCAGGCGCCTCCTGGTGGCCAACCAGCCTCTCTGGTCCCTGCTCGGAGTCTGAACCCTGTCCAAGGTCCTCCACATCTTCCAGAGCCGACTCATAGGGCCCCTCACTATCAGAGTCTGTTTGCAGCTCCAATGGCTCCTGCTGGGCCACAACAGAAACCCTATATCATTTCAGACAAATGGTTGTCCAATCTCTTCTTAAAAACCCACAACTTCTGAAGGCAAGTCGTTCCACTGATTAATTCTCACTGTCAGGAAATTCTTCCTCATTTCTAGATTGGTTCTCTCTTTAATTAGCTTACACCCACTGCTTCTTGTCTTGCCTTCAGGTGCTTTGGAGAATATGTTGGTGGTCCCTCTTCTTTGTGGCAGCCCCTCAGATATTGGAACATTGCAATGTTTTCTGATTCAGGGAATTTTATTAAGAAAATACAATACAATACAATACAATACAATACAATACAATACAATACAATACAATACAATACAATACAATAGCAGAGTTGGAAGGGACCTTGGAGGTCTTCTAGTCCGACCCCCTGCCTAGGCAGGAAACCCTATACCGTTTCAGACAGATGGCTATCCAACATCTTCTTAAAGACTTCCAGTGTTGGGACATTCACAACCTCTGGAGGCAACTTCTGTTCCACTGATTAATTGTGCTAACTGTCAGGAAATTTCTTCTCAGTTCTAAGTTGCTTCTCTCCTTGATTAGTTTCCACCCATTCCTTCTTGTTCTATCCTCAAGTGCCTTGGAGAATAGTTTGACTCCCTCTTCTTTGTGGCAGCCCCTGAGATATCGGAACACTGCTATCATGTCTCCCCTAGTCCTTCTTTTCATTAAACTAGACATACCCAGTTCCTGCAACCGTTCTTCATATGTTTTAGCCTCCAGTCCCCTAATCATCCTTGTTGCTCTTCTCTACACTTTTTCTCGGCGTGTAGCCACCATCTCCCAGAATCCGTGGATCAGTAATGGAACTGGAGAGAAATAGTGCTCATCTCATGTTCACAACTAGACAACTGGACAACTCATCGTTGGATTGGCAAGACTGCCCTGTAAAGAGGCTCACTGTTTTCTAGAAGAGGAAGCCCTTCAATGAAAAGGAGTCAGCAAAAGCAAAGTGCGATGGCATTATTGAAGAAAAAGAATGAAGGAAGTGTGTGGTTTAGAAATTCTGCCCATGCAGAATTTGGAGATGCCAGGCTGAAATCAAATAAAGGCAGCTTTAGTAGGTTGCTTTGACATCATTTGCAGGCTGTAAGAATCAAGGAGGGAATCCAGAATTCCTGGGGGTTTAATCCTTAATGAAGGACTTATTTTACGTCATTTCTGATGGTAGGCACTTGCCTGAAAATCTAAAGAATTTGTGTGTGCACAAGTTACAAATGACTCGAAAGCCGCTTGGATGACCTGTTCCAGATGATTGCTTTGAATCTTCTCAGTGAGTGTAAGAAGAGAAAAAAAATGTAATTTTAAATGAATTTCTTAGGCATTAAGACTCATTGAATTTCCTTAGTCCTAAAAGAGAGCTACCTAACACTTCTACCTATCTGAATCTTGGCACTCCCCATTATAATCAAGGGTGCATAACAGGCAACTGTTTTTTTTTTCTTCAGATACAACCGGTTTTTCTGTTGAGCAATTGCAGTTAATAAATTATTTTACTTCCTCATATAATACCAAAACCCTGTGGAGAAAATCCTTCTGACTCTTAACAAAGCAACATTCAGTGTTTTGTGTGAAACAGAGTGCTCAGCAGCACTGAAGCATTTTGATTCTGAACAACTTCTTATTCCAATACTTGGTGGGAATGATTTCAACCTGGTCAATCCATTCAACACATATTTCTTGCAAAGCATTTAAATTATAAACATATTCATATTTTTGAAACTGCATAATGCTAAGAGCATAATGTTTCACCCTCTGATTTAAGTCAACGTATTTGCAGCATTTAATCCAACTAAACATTATGTACAGATCCTAGTATACTTTTTATACCCTCCTACTGGTTATCAATTATAGTTCTTTTCCATCAACAGCGTTAGTGTGTCCCCAGTTTTAACTGTTTTCTAAAAATCCCTCAGAATTATTATATTTTTAAACAGTGTATTATTCAGACTGTGTCACATGTGTTATATATTATTATCTTGTAAATATGTAGTTCAGAGGTGGGTTCCTACCAGTTCGCACCTATTCAGTAGAACTGGTTCGTCAAATCTACCGAACCGGTTAGAAGAGGTTCCACCAGTGGACCCGGAAAGCAGGCCACACCTACAGAAGAGGTTCCAAACTTTTTTGAAACCCACCACTGATGTAGATGTAATATTTGTATACATATCACTCACCTTTCTGAGATGGCTCCAGGTAAGGGCAATGGGGAAGTGAGGCTTTGGCTAGGGATGATAGATCAAAGGATTGAGGCAGTAAGGGAGAGAAAAGACAGATCAGAAGATTTGACTGCCCCACCATGATGGCCTTTGCGCCAGGCAAGAAATGGGGAAAAGCAATGAACTAGCAAGCAAGTTTGCGGTATGTAGGTAAGCAGGTAGGTAACAAGGATGGCTCAGTGGCTAAGACGCTGAGCTTGTCGATCAGAAAGGCTAGCAGTTTGGCGGTTCGAATACCTAGCGCCACATAATGGAGTGAGGTCCCGTTACTATAATAAGACTAATTTTTTGCATTCTTTGACAAAGTGACAAAATTAGTGGACCAAAGGAATGCCACCGATATAATTTACTTGGATTTCAGTAAGGCATTTGATAAGGTAGACCATAACCCACTACTAGATAAAGTAGAGAAATGTGGGTTAGACAGCATCACCACCAGATGGATTCGTAACTGGCTGACCAACTGTACTCAACGTGTAGTCCTCAATGGAACTGCATCTACATGGAGGGAAGTATGCAGTGGAGTACCCCAAGGCTTTATTTTAGGCCCAGTACTCTTCAACATCTTCATCAATGATTTGGATGAGGAGATAAATGGGGAATTCATCAAATTTGCAGATGACACCAAGTTGGCAGGAATAACCAACACTCCAGAAGACAGGCTGAAGATACAGAAGGATATTGACAAACTTGAACATTGGGCACATCTAACAAAATGAAATTCAATGGTGAAAAAAGTAAGCTTCTACATTTAAGCAAGAAAAACAAAATGCACAAGTACAGTATATGTGGTACCTTGCTCAATAGTAGTAACTGTGAGAGGGATCTTGGAGTCCTAGTGGACAACCATTTAAATATGAGCCCGCAGTGTGCAGCAGCTGCCAAAAAAGCCAACACAGTTCTAGGCTGCATAACAGAAGGATAGAATCAAGATCATGTGAAATGTTAATACTACCTTATAAGGCCTTGGTAAGGCCATACTTGGAATACTGCATTCAGTTTTGGTCGTCACGATGTGGAGATTCTAGAAAGAGTGCAGAGAAGAGTAACAAAGATGATTAGAGGACTGGAGGCTAAAACATATGAAGAACGGTTGCAGGAACTGGGTATGTCTAGTTTAATGAAAAGAAGGACTATGGGAGATATGATGGCGATGTTCCAATATCTCAGGGGCTGCCACAAAGAAGAGGGAGTCAAGTTATTCTCCAAAGCACCTGAGGGTAGGACAAGAAGCAACAGGTGGAAACTAATCAAGGAGAGAAGCAACTTAGAATTAAGGATAAATTTCCTGACAGTTAGAACAATTAATCAGTAGAACAACTTGCTTCCAGAACTTGTGAATGCTCCAACAGTGGAAGTTTTTAAGAAGATGTTGGATAACCATTTGACTGAAGCGGTATAGGGTTTTCTGTCTAGGCAGAAGGTTGGACTAGAAGACCTCCAAGGTCCCTTCCAACTCTGTTATTCTATTCTATTCTATGCTATGCTATTCTATTCTATTCTATTCTACTTGTCCCAGCTTCTGCCAAACTAGCAGTTCAAAAGCATGTAAAAATGCAAGTAGAAAAATAGGGACCACCTTTGGTGGGAAGGTAACAGCATTCCATGCGCCTTCAGCATTTAGCCTGGAGACGTCTTCGGACAGCGCTGGCTCTTCGGCTTTGAAACAGAGATGAGCACCGCCACCTAGAGTAGGGAATGACTAGCACATATATGCAAGGGGAAACTTTACTTTTAACATGGGTGGGTGAGTGGGTGGGTGGGTGGATTCCATGCAAGGGGAGAACAGTATTGAAAGCAACATACAAACGGACAGAAAACAACCAAAGTAAAGAAATAAATCTCTGCTCACTAAGAATGGAGAGAGAAGACATCAGGGCAGCTTTTAATGGGTTTCCTGGATTATACACTAGTCAAATTATATAAAAAAAATAGTGCCTCTTGACCTGCAATAAAACCAAATATGCATAGTTAAATTAAATTAAGGAAAATTCAGTCAGCTAAATAGCCGAAGTGAAGTTGCTGTTCTACAGGAATATTTTTTTATTTAATAAATGCTTGCTTAATGACATACCATACTACTAGCAGTACTATCATTGCACTACCATCTTATACCATAACATTACATAATACATTTTTTCCTGAATTTTTCATTCATTAGGAACTTCTGGATCAATTCGAAAAAGGTTTCAGGGTTGATCCTGATGAAAGAAATGTCCTTCTGGGTTCGGCTCCAAGTGGGGAAAAAGACACTGGAGACATGGAGGCTGCTTGGAAAGATGGTTTATTGGTGGACAGGACCACACGGCTTGAGCCCTGAACAGAAAAGGTGATCACATGCTTCAATGTTGGTGGAGAAGAAGAGAAGGGCTGAAGGAGCGGCTTGCTAGGCTTTTTATAACCTGTTCAGTCCCACCTCTCTGTTTCCTGTTCCTGTGTAAGAAATGTATTCTGATTGGTTGTCAGACTCCCATAGGGACCTGCAGGGGCAACTCTTTGGGCTGTGTTTTGAATCCAGGTTTAGTTGAGTTCTCAGATGCCATGTGGTCAGTTGAGTAAAGGGCCAATATTATCATGCCTTTACTCCCATCCCCCCTGGGGCTGCAGTGGAGAAGTCTTTATTATGTAAAAGGGACTAGCTTGGCCTTCTTAATGGCCCGTTAACAGTGGGGATGGGCAGGAAGCTATAGGCAACTATTCTGTCTTTTAAAACATGTTTCTTTCTTTTCATATCCAGAGAAATATTCTGCCTTTTCAATATTTCTTAGGATATTTCATTTTTCTGGGACTGGGGCTGGATGATAACTTCCCACAATCCATAGGCAAGTCCTCATGCTACCTTCCTAACCATTAATGTTTGAGGCCCTCTTTTCTATTCTAATGGGTCTTCCTGCCCGGCTGAGTATGACTTAGAGGTCATAAATTATAACAGCTTTTCTAAATCAGTTGGATCTACCCAGAATGGATGGATTCATGAACATCTAAACCCTGAAGATGTGCAAGATTTAAACATCAGTCCTGCCTCCCATCAGTCCATTATGCAAGCTCAATGCAATTGTTAATGCAATTCACTCTGTTGTCATATATTTCTTTCTTAACATGGTCCTTTTTCTAACGAAGTCGGAAGGTTAATACAGTTCAAATGCTTATAAAATGTGCTTCTTTAATTACATCCTTTTTTTAGGAATTATGAACCTAATTATAGGAAGAAATGGTTTCAAAAGGCATGACTCATATGTTCTAGTATTATGAAAGCTGACTATTTGGTCCATAAAAGTCACAAAGGAGTAGAAAAATATTAATTATGTTGTCTGAAACTGACTGGCCCCATTCTTTAAACAGACAAATTACCCTGTGCGTTTATTTCTGAAATAATGAATTTTAAGCACCAGAAAAGATGTGTTAATATTTATAATAAGAATGGCATTAAAGAGGTTTAATCAATCAATCTTTTGCAAAACATAGACTTTTGCATTTGTCCAAGTAGCATTTGAGGTCAAAGCAGTATTATTTAATTTCATTCACACACTGTGCTTCCACATCATATATCTCCTGGCAAATTACAATCATAAACCCATCACACAAATTACACACACACACAACAAATTCAACAGACAATTTAGATACATAGGAAACTTTATAAAATGCAACGAGCAACATCAATTCTCAGAAGCACATTGGCAAATCACCTTGGCAACTTTTTGAAAAACTACCAGTGAGAGCTGCCTGCCTGATCTGTGGAGAGAAATAATTTTATAAAATGGAGACCAACCTAGGGAACCACTGTTTCTGAATCTCAACAGATTTTCCTTTGAATATGTAATAAATAAATAATCATCTAACTGCCTGCCTACTGTGGGGAGAAAAAAAACCCCACTTTCTTCTCTTCACCTGCTAAGCAATCCTCAAAGGAAAGCAAATGAGAAGAAACTCCATTCTTAAAAGGGCTGCTTTTGTTTGAAGCTCAAATAAAACTGTAGCAATAAATTCTCTCTCTCTCTCTCTCTCTCTCCCTCCCTCCCTCCCCCCCCCTCTCTCTCTCTCTCTCGGGGTGTGGGTGTGTGTGTGTGTGTGTTTTCCAGCATAACTCTGGAACGCCTTGAACAATTTCAACCAAACTTGGTACACAGATGACTTACCCTCTGGAGAAAAATACTGTGGGGGTAAGACACCCCTAATACCCCGGGGGGGAGGGGTGTTCTGTTAAGATACAGCCTGTTGTGCTTTAAAATGGCTTCTTCCGTACTGCTGTAAAATGGATTCTACTGTACAATGCAGTGGCGTTGCCATGGTAATGGCTTCACAGTACTCCACGAGGGGGCTCCCTCTGGTAAGAGGGAAAATCCAACATTAGAAATTATGCTTTGTCCGGACATTCCCCCCCCCCCTAAATAAATACCTGGGCAATGCTGGATTATCAGCTAGTAGTAAATAATATTTGTGGGGGTTTTTAAGACAAGTTTCTTGTATTAACAATCTAAGTCTAATAACATCCATCCCTTTTGGAACATTCTTTAAGACTTCGTAGGCATGGTTTGAGAGGCTGCAGAACAACGTTGCGTGATGTTCTTGTGGCATCTGCCATTAGCCATTTGCTGATAGCGCATTTGTGAAGGGGCGGACCCAGGGGCGGGCTTCGAAAACTTCAGCAACAAGTTCTCTGCCCAGTTGCTATGTGGGCGTGGCCATGGTGGGCATGGCCTAGTCAGTCTTTCACCCGCAGCTGAGATCGGGCGGGCGAAAGCAAGCGCTTTAGGCAGTGGTGTGCGTGCTGGGAGGAGAGGAGAGAATCCATATAGACCAATTTTTTAATGAAGAACCCACCCTCCCCACACCACACCACCCCCATCAATGGTGTCCTGCTTTACCAATGTTAAAATCTGGTCACCTTACCATAACCACCATGAACACGCCCACCCAGCAACGGGGCGGAGGACTGGTTGCTAACATTTTTTCGATCCCACCCCTTTCTTTAAACATTCACTTTTAAGAAAAAGAAATCCTATTTTGGTGTTTTAAAAAAAAGCTATTTCAAAAAGACCTTTGCCACTTATCGACTTGCCAACATGCTCTGAATATCAGAAAGGAATTATGCAAGAATGTCGTATAAGAACTCCACAGGGCTACACGGTAATCTCTGGAGAGAGAGCAGAATAAAAGCTTCTTTTTATCCGGCATTCACCTGGAGAACCCACTAGCTTTCCAAACTCGCACCTTTCCTGCTTTTCCTACAGCCGTTTAAATTTTTCATCTCCTGTGGGGCTTAGTACTTGAGAGACCGCCTGCTGCCAATTACCTCCACTAGACCGATTAGATCCCACAGATTAGGCCTCCTCCGAATTCCATCCGCCGGCCAGTATCGACTGGCGACTACCCGGAGGAGAGCCTTCTCTGTGGCTGCTCCGGCCCTCTGGAACGAACTCCCCGTGGAGATTCGAACCCTCACCACCCTCCAGGCCTTCCGCAAAGCCCTTAAAACCTGGCTGTTCCGACAGGCCTGGGGCTAAAGAACCGTTGCCCCCGTCTCGAATGGTATGACTGCTGTGTGTTTTAAACCATGTATTGTTTTGTGTCGTCTTTTTAACTTTGTCTGTAACCCCCCTTTCCCTGGTTTTGAGTTGTGAGCCGCCCTGAGTCCCCTTCGGGGGAAAAGGGAGGCATATCAATAAAATCAATCAATCAATCAATCAATCAATAACAGCCAAAGATCTCTTAGTTCACAGGAGGCTGGAGGCCTTTGTTTTTAAGAAAGAAAGAAAGCAAATGAGGTGGCAAAGCTTGATTAGACATCAGAAAATCTTGCCTTAACCCAGTGGGCAGAACAGAAGGAGAGCTACTTCCCCAGAGTGAAAAGCAGACCTTGAGAAAAAAGAGTAGGATGAATAATTCCTTAGCCAAGGGGGTGCCAACAGAATAATAGATAGATATTATCTATTATAATATTAGATATTATCTATTATATTAGAGCCGAGGTGGCTCAGTGGGTAGAGTGCAGTACTGCAGGCCACTTCAGCTGACTGCTAGTTCAGCAGTTCGGCGGTTCAAATCTCACCGGCTCAGGGTTGACTCAGCCTTCCATCCTTCCGAGGTGGGTAAAATGAGGACCCAGATTGTTGTTGGGGGCAATATGCTGACTCTGTAAACCGCTTAGAGAGGGCTGAAAGCTCTATGAAGCGGTATATAAGTCTAACTGCTATTGCTATATTAAGAAATATGTGTACAGAAAGCAATCACGGCTGAAGTTCCTGCTCACAAATTACACAGAGTTTTGTAGATTTTAAAGATTAAACCCATCCTTCCAAATTGGGTTTGAAAAACAAACCAGGACCTGGTAAAGCTGTTTGAACAATGAACAATGTTGCAATGTCCTCCTTGGGGGCTAACTATTGAAATTAACCAGATGTTTTGTACTGCATCCATTGGAGCATCTTATCAGTCTTCCAAAGCAAACTCACAGAGTCCCAACAGAACAACAGAGGAGGTCTTCTAGTCCAACTCCCTGCTCAAGCAGGAAACCCAATACAATTTCAGACAAATGGTTGTCTAATCTCTTCTTTAAAATCTCCAATGTTGGGGCACCCACAACTTCTGGAGGCAACTGATTCCAGTTCCTACTGTCTCCTTAGACAGGATAGGTTTCTTCTCTCCTTGATAAGTTTTCATCCATTACTTTTTGTCCTGCTTTCAGGAACTTAGGAGAATAATTGACTCCCTTCTTCCTTGTGGCAGCCCCTCAAATATTGGAACACTGTTATCATGACACCCCTAATCCTTTTTTCATTAAACTAAACATACCCAGTTCTCTACAATAATTCTTCATATGTTTTAGCCTCCAGTCCCCTAATCATCTTTGTTGCTCTACACTAAAGGTAAAGGTTCCCCTTGCACATATGTGCTAGTCGTTCCCAACTCTAGGAGGCAGTACTCATCTCTGTTTCAAAGCCGAAGAGCCAGCACTGTCCGAAGATGTCTCCGTGGTCATGTGGCCGGCATGACAAAATGCTGAAGGCACATGGAACGCTGTTACCTTCCCACTAAAGCTGGTTTCTATTTTTTTTTCTACTTGCATTTTTACGTGCTTTTGAATTGCTAGGTTGGCAGAAGCTGGGACAAGTAACGGGAGCTCACTCCGTTACGCAGCGCTAAGGATTCAAACCGCCAAACTGCTGACCTTTCTAACAGCTTTAATCCATGAATTACTCAGACTTGAGTAATTCACAATTACTTCACAAATTGGGTTCAGGATAATTCACCGTGGCCAACTCACCATGGCCAATTTGCCACCTCCACCTCGTTGCTATATTAATTTTTTCCTTCGGGTATTTTTATTTAGGGCGTGATCATGTTTTCATAGGAATTATTGTAACTCTTGTATTTCTGGATTGATTTTCTTTATTTTATTGTTATTCACCATGGTTCCATCAAAATTAATTTAACTTCTGTATTTGTTGAACACAGAACATTGTCCCATGGTGAGTTGGCTGTGGCAAGTTGTCCCATTCCATCACAAATCATATCAACCCTATCTCACAATCTGCTTCCGGCTGCAGGAAATTCATTCCCCTTCCATGTTTTGCTTTGCAAACCGTTGCAATGCTGTTACCTGCCTCTCCATCGAATCTAGCAAACTTTTTGTTGTTGTTAGTTGCGAAGTCGTATCCGACCCCATGGACAATGTTCCTCCAAGCCTTTCTGTGCTCTATCGTTCATTTAAGCTCACATCAGCTGCTTCAGTGACTCCATCCAGCCACCTCATTCTCTGTCGTCCCCTTCTTCTCTTACCCTCCATCTTTCCCAGCATTAGGCTCTTCTCTAGGGAGTCCTTCCTTCTCATTAGGTGGCCAAAGTATTTGAGTTTCCTCTTCAGGATCTGGCTTTCTAAAGAGCAGTCGGGGTTGATCTCCTCTAGGACTGATCGGTTTGATCGCCTTGCAGTCCAAGGGACTCACAGGAATCTTCTCCTCCAGTGAAGACATTTGGCCAAATCATCACAAAACTATGGAACACCAGAATTCAAAGGCCTCCATTCTTTGGCGCTCAGACTTTCTTATGGTCCAACTTCCACAGCCATCCATTGCAACTGAGAAAACCATAGCCTTGACTATACACACTATTGTTGGCAGGGTGATGTCTCTGCTTTTCAGTATGCTGTCTATGTTTGCCATAGCTTTCCTCCCCAGGAGCAAGCGCCTTTTAATTTCTTACCTTTTTAGGACCAAATGATATAAAACACCAACGTCCAACTGGTTTGTTTACTTAAGGTGTTCTTACCACCTGTCACCATATGTCATACAGTAGTTTAAAAGCAAGTTACATTTAATTAAGCTACTGGCACCCAGTGCCACAATCTGGTAACCTGCTGCTGTGAGCCAAACTGTTATTGTTCCAGCATGTCCTCACAGATACACAGCCCATCCAAGATCCTCTCTTAGGTAACAAAAGGCTGGCTTAAGCCATTATATTTCATTTATTTATTTACCAAACTTATATGCCACTCATATCACCGGAGCAACTCTAGGCAAAGACATTGATTGAAATGCCCTATACATTTTTTTTAAAAAAAATGAATAGGGATCTTAAATTTAAAATTCAGGCAAAGTAAGATTGACAAAGAGGGAGAGGGAGGGAGCAAAATGCACAGGTTTCATATTCCCATCATAATTTCAGGGTTCCTTTCAAATAAGAGTAAATTAATGGCTATATTGCTTTTTCCAAAAATAATACAGGTGGGGTGTTATCTGCTCCATACCTCCATACCTCCAAAATACCATTGGGTCCCTGCCATGGGGCCCCAGGACTTCTGGAAGATTATTCTGTTGGAGCTATAACTTCCTGCATTCTTTACATTCTTCTCAACAGAGCTTATCCCTTCCTCGGAGCTGTGACAGCTCTGGAATGAAAAATTGCACCAACATAGGTCAGGATTGGAAATGCCTTTCAGTTGAGTTCATCTGCCTGCAATTTTTGACCTGACTTTAACCCTCATCTGGTTTTGACGTGTCAAGCTTGTGTTGTTTTGAGCTCTGAATCCAACTGTGATTATCCATCCCTCCTCTGTTTTGTCCTGTGCAGGGTAGAGTTCAGTGGTGGGTTTCAAAATGTTTTAGAACCTCTTCTTTAGGTGTGGCCTACTTTGTGGGAGTGGCTTGCTGGCCCTGTGACTGGGTGGGAATGGCTTGCCAGCCATGTGACCAGCTGGGAGTGGCTTGGCAGTCATGTGACTGGGTGGGTGTGGCCAACTTGTAAAATGTGGTGAAACTCACTTAACAACGCTCTTGCTTAGCCATCAAAATGTTGGCTCAGGAACTCTGGCATTTGAAGTACACAAGTCTTAAAGCTGTCAAGTTACAAGACCCTTGCACTCCTAACCCTTTAGAAAAAAAAACAGGGGTGTTCAAACTTGACAGCTTTAAGACTTGTGGACTTCAACTCCCAGAATTCCTCCTCTTGCTCTTCATCTTGATGATGTGCAGACAGGTGGGAGGAGGGAGCTGGAACCGGTTCTAAATGGCACTGTAGATTTGTGGAACCTCTTCTATCGAAGAAGTTAGAACTGGCAGGAACCCACCCCTGGTAGAGTTAGAAAAATCAAGATGGTGGCAGTGGTGATTGAAGTGCACCCTGGTTTTTATGTGTGTCACAGAGTTTTGATGTAACTATTACAGTCACCATCTTGACTTTTTTTATTTATCATACTGTATGGACATCCCTGATATTATGCGGCCTTGTGTATCTTCTTCTCTGTTGCTTGGGCCCACCATAGAGACCTGAAAGATCATCCCCGTGTAAAGCAAATTTCCTTTAAGTGGAGCTAGGTTTAAGTTTTCAGCCTTGATTCCTTATTGGAACAGGCTTAAATAAGTCCCTGAATGACCAGCATTGCCTCTCAGGTTTCATATTCCCATCATACTTCAGGGTTCCTTTCAAATAAGAGTAAATTAATGGCTATATTGCTTTTTCCAAAATAATACAGGGCAAAAGCTGAATAACATTGATGTAACTCAACAAGGAACTTTATCTACACATCAAGAGCAATTGGAATGTAATAGGAATAGGAATATTAAAAGGAACGTAGAGTAGAGTAGAGTAGAGTAGAATAGAATAGAATAGAATAGAATAACATATTCTTTATTAAACTATAATCAGACACTGGCCACAAATCTTCCCCAAAATTGCCTTGCAGCATACATACATATACATGATTCAGACAGCTTATGGAAGAGACAAATGATAATTACAGATTTCTTTAATTTTTTGGTGTGAAGCTCCAATTATGCCCAGTTGAGGGACATTCGGTTGTTCAACAAAGCAGACCTTTTTTTTTGCCCTGTCAAAGTAGGATGACCAGTAGTGAGTTACAATTGGTACACCCCAGTACCAGCGTACCGGTGCCTGCCGGGAGCACCAGGTACCATTCTGGTATGGTGCTCCGGAGGGCCTACTCGCCTGCCCACACTCCTTACCAGTACTTGAGGTTTTCGGGGCTTCCGTGCACAGAGCATACGGCGCCTGCGCAATGCTCCGCCAAGCAGCTGGAGCATCGTGGAGGCATCACGGAGCATTGCGGGCAGTAAGTATGCATGCCCGTGCTGCGCACATGTGCAAGCTTGCTGCACCTGTTCATGTGGTGGACACTCGGCCCCATTGCACTGTACTGGTTGCGCCGGGATCGGGAACCCACCACTGAGGATGACCATCCTTGTTTTTTAAGATTTGTGAAAGAAAAATGTCAATTGTCTTAGGTCAATAGTTTTCCTCATCCATTGGGGTATTTTGGGAAGATCACCTGTGTTAGGGAAAGTCATAGCAGCTGTTTTAACATAGCACCTTGGTTTACCGAGGAACTCAGGGAGATGAAGCGCCAAAAGAGACGCCTAGAGCTACGCTGGAGGGCCAGTAACTCTGAATCTGACCGAACACTATTAAGAGCCTTTATTAGGACTTATTTAGTGGCGATACGGGCGGGAAGATGTGCATATTTTTCCGCTCTTATTGCATCCACGGAATCTTGCCCAGCCGCCCTGTTTAGGGTGACCCGCTCCCTCCTGCTCCCGATCATAACGAATGTATGTGTGTTGATTTTAACCTGTTTTTATGTTCATTTTTTATTACTTTTTTGCTCTGAAGAAAAATTTCCATCCGTTTTGTCACCTTTGTGATAACATACTCGGTGACAAATCTTAGCAGATCCACAGATGTGTCTTACACAAGAGTTAGAAAGCACATCATGTGACACAAAGAGAAGTTTTTTTCCCCCTTTGGGAGAAATGCAACATGAAACTAATAGGGTTTGGCAACAGGACAAAAAATATGCAAAATATATTAAAATCCCTCAGTAATTCTACCAAGATAGAAATATTATTTACATAAACACTGTAGGCTATGTACGTGTGGAACTGATATTTGTTTAGTTAGGGTCCTGGAGAAATTCTGGTCTTTCTTTGTTTTTCCCTCAGCACTGGTACTTCCTGAGGCTATTTATAAAACTACTTTACAGTACTCCGTAAAATGCTGAAATTAACGTCACCTGTGAAAAGAAGTTGTACCAGTAAGAAGGAGGAATGTAATTGTTGGAAGAAATGTCCTTCTGGGTTCGGCTCCAAGTGGGGAAAAAGACACTGGGAACATGGAGGCTGCTTATAAAGATGGTTTAATGTTTTAATGGTGGACAGGACCGCATGGCTTGAGGTCCTGGGGAAAAAACGTGATCACATGCTTCCAGGTGTTGGGTGAAGAAGAAGAAGGGTCAAGCCGAGGTGGCGCAGTGGTTAGAGTGCAGTACTGCAGGCCACTTTAGCTGACTGTGATCTGCAGTTCAGCGGTTCAAATCTCACCGGCTCAAGGTCGACTCAGCCTTCCATCCTTCCGAGGTGGGTGAAATGAGCACCCGGACTGTGGGGGCAAGTTGCTGACTCAATTTGCTAAAAAAATTGTAAACCACTTAGAGAGGGCTGACAGCCCTATGAAGCGGTATATAAGTCTAATAAATAAATAAATAAATAAAGGGAGGGGCTTCCAGGGCTTTTTATAATCTGTTCGACCCCACCTATCTGCCTCCTGCTCCTGTGCAAGAAATGTATTCTGATTGGTTGTCAGACTCACACGGAAAGCAGATTAGTGGGTTGGGGAGGGAATGGAGATTTTGCACTATCCTTCAGGGGTGAAATTCAGCAGGTTCTGACAGGTTCTGGAGAACCGGTAGCAGAAATTTTGAGTAGTTCGGAGAACAGCAAATATCACCTCTGGCTGGCCCAAAAGTGGGGTGGGAATGGGGATTTTGCAACATCCTTCCCCTAGAGTGGGGTGGGAATGGAGATTTTTGCAGTATTCTTCCCCCTGCCATGGCTACCAAGCCACACCCACAGAACCGGTAGTAAAAAAAATTGAATTTCACCACTGGTATCCTTCCCCTGCCATGCCCACAAAGCCACACCACTCCCACAAAGCCACGCCCACAGAACTGGTAGTAAAAAAAATTAAATCCCACCACTGGTAAGGTGCTACCGTTAGCATACCATTGGTATATCTTAGCTAGTGTCATGCATTTCCCAATAGGGTGTGCAAAACCTATCATCCTAGGACCAGATTGTTCTACAGTATTCTGGAGTCTTATGGATTTCCTCTGAATGGAACAAAGCAGCCAATCCAATCATGCCAGGAGACCGTGGCACGACAAAACCGCGCTTGACTAAAGCACGCCCAATTAAACCGCTTCACTGATGTCATCAACAGGGCGACAACAGCAAGCGCAGAGAAAGAAGGGCGCTTTAAATAGCGTTTTGAAAGCAAGCCGATTCAAGTTAAGGTAAGGGTTAGGTTTAGGGTTAGGTTTAGGGTTAGGTTTAGGGTTAGGTTAAGGGTTAGGGTTAGGTTTAGGGTTAGGTTAAGGGTTAGGGTTAGGGTTAGGTTAAGGGTTAGGTTTAGGGTTAGGATTAGGATTAGGTTTAGGTTTAAGGGTTAATTTTAGGTTTAGCGTTTACAGCGTGCTTTTTTCTCCGCACTGTTGTCGCACTGTGATGACGTCAGCTACGCGGTTTCGTCGAGCGCCCTTTAGTCGAACGTGGTTTTGTGGTGGAACCCCAGGAGACAATATTCTGAACTGGAAGTGTCTTCTGATCATTCCCTGAACATCATCAGCTATTCTCTAAAATAGTTTTTCTCAACTCTGGCAATTTTTTAAATGTATGAACTTCAACTCCCCGAATTCCCCAGCCAGCCACATGTCTTAAAGTTGCTGGGGTTGAGAAGCACTGAACTAAATTTTCATTCCCATAACCGTACATTTTGTACATCTCTATGATAGACCATTTTGCTATTCTCTGTAGTGAGAAGCGATATAAAAATACTTCCAACAAATAAACAAACCATTACAAAGCAATTTTAGCAAAGCAGTCATATTTCCAAGCTGACTGCAATTGTTATTTTACCGTTGATGGGAATTCTGGGAATTGTAATCCTTGCAAGCCTAATTAAAAACCAGTGAAGGAATACAGATTCTTAAGAATTAAAACTGAGAAAGCCTGAATATATTTAATGGGGGAATACTTTTATGTTGCTGAATATGCCTGCAAAGAGGAATAAAAATAATGAAGCCATTTGCAGAAGGGTTTGTGGATTTTATTAGATTATTTTTTAAAAAGAACATCTTTATGAGGGAATTAGGTGTGGACTGAATACAGCTAGATCAAGTATTTTAAGAAAGAAAAGAATGGAAGACCATGTATGATGTTAGATCGGAGGAAGCTAACATGAGATGAACTTCAGAGTACCAAAGGCAGTTTGGGAAGTAAGGAGGAATTGGAAATGATTACAACATGAACACATCCGTCTAATCCAGTGGTGGGACTCAATTTTTTTTACTACTGGTTCTGTTGACATGGTGTGGCTTGGTGGGCGTGGCTTGGTGGGCATGGCAGGGAAAGGATACTGCAAAATCCCCATTTCCACCCCACTCCAGGGCAAGGATACTGTAAAATCCCCATTTCCACCACCCACTCCAGGGCAAGGATACTGTAAAATCCCCATTTCAACCCCACTCCAGGGCAAGGATACTGTAAAATCCCCATTTCCACCCCACTCCAGGACAAGGATACTGTAAAATCCCCATTTCAACCCCACTCCAGGGCAAGGATACTGTAAAATCCCCATTTCCACCCCACTCCAGGGCAAGGATACTGTAAAATCCCCATTTCCACCCCACTCCAGGGCAAGGATACTGTAAAATCCCCATTTCCACCCCACTCCAGGGCAAGGATACTGTAAAATCCCCATTTCAACCCCACTCCAGGGCAAGGATACTGCAAAATCCCTATTCCCTCCACACCCCACTAACCTGCTTTCCAGCTCCGTTCTCCTGTGCAGGACATCAGAAGAAGTCCCAGCCAATCAGCTGGGACACTGATCAGCTGGGACTCGGGAGGTGGCAAATAGATGGGGGTGGAGCCAGCCAGAGGTGGTATTTGCCGGTTGCCACAACTACTCAAAATTTCCGCTACCGGTTCACTAGAACCGGTCAGAAGTGGCTCCAATTTTTAAACCCTAGCCCTAAAGCCAGTGGAGTCATTAGTTTTACTCAGGGAGTGAAGGTTACACAAATTATTTTACTGTTTTTTGGGGGTGGGGGTGGTTTATGATATTATAACATTGAAAACAGGATTCATGCTTTGATCCTCTGGTTTATAGTTTAGCAAGGAGTCAGCAATCTGTGGCTCCGGAGCCGCATGTGGCACTTTTATCCCTCTGCTGCGGCTCCCTATTGCTCAAAATATGTGTTACACCCGCCAATGTGCGACACCCACTGGAACATGATTTCTTGAGTTTTTCAAACTCCGGTAGGCCAAACATGGTAAAATCCAAGAAAAGAAAAGTTTCATAAGAAAACAGAATTGCTTACTTCAACTACATATACTAGTTTTGTGGCCGCTCAGGAAATAGTCAGGCATGGGAAGAGTTTTGTGGCTCCCGTTGTTTTCTTTTCTGTGGGAAACGGGTCCAAATGGCTCTTTGAGTGTTTAAGATTGCCAACCCCTGCTTTAGCATATTGTATGAACCCAGTCATATCTAAGAAACTTTTACATTTGTTTGGACGAGGACTTTTTCTCTCCCCAGTTCCCTAAATCTGTTTTATGGGAACAATCTACGTCTGGAAAAGTAATCCAGTGTTTCCTAAATATAGGAAGAATTCCCATTTGAGGAAATGTATCTCAGGTCTTCCTTCAGCAGTCATGGATAATATTTTTCTTGGGGTGGGAGGGAAAGAATCAAGACAAAATTCATTCTCTTGTGAGCCAATTAAATAATGCCAAAGTGGAGTCTTGCTTGATAGGAAGCTAACACCTGTGGAGTTTGTAATATTATACTGGATAAATTTCAGAGGGCTTAAGACATCTGAAAACAGCCGTTGCCTTAGCAACTCTCTGTAATGAATGGCGTTTGAATGACATTTCCCCCTAAATAATTCTTCTAATTCTCCAGAAATAGCACTCCTTGTTTCTCATTTATTTATTTTTTTCATTTTTTATCTTGCAAACAGGAGACAGTACAAAGAATCTTGCAGAAAATCACTGTTAGCATCCAATTTCATGTACAGTATTATGTTGTGAATGTTCTCTTTTAAAAGTCACTTGCTGCCTTACTTGATCTTGTAATTCTCCTGATCTTTTTATGTTATTTATGAATTATACTGCTTCAGTAAAATATCATTATCATTATTATTATATGGTATTTATAATAGCAATAGCAGTTAGACTTATATACCGCTTCATAGGGTTTTCAGCCCTCTCTAAGCGGTTTACAGAGTCAGCATATTGCCCCCAACAATCCGGGTCCTCATTTTACCCACCTCGGAAGGATGGAAGGCTGAGTCAACCTTTGAGCCAGTGAGATTTGAACAGCCGAACTGCAGAACTGCAGTCAGCTGAAGTAGCCTGCAGTGCTGCACTCTAACCACTGTGCCACCTCGGCTCTTAATGTCAGAATTAACAGACACCAATAGGAAGAGCCTTTCATATTCAGGTCTTGCTTGTTTTGGGAGGCTGTAAGGCCAGCGATGACGAACCTTTTTTAACTCGCGGGCCATAAGGGGGGAGCACAGGGGGGTCGTGCGCGGGCATGCCGCACCCATAAGGCACCGTGCGACACACACACCCCAGTGCGCATGCGCACAGGAGAGGCACTCCCCCCATTTTTCCATGCTTTTTTTCGCCTTCCCCAGGCTGCAGAGGCTTTATAGGCGCCTAGGGAGGACAAAAAGAGCCTCCCCCCCCCCCGGAGGCTTCAGGGACCTTCAGGAGGCTTTCCGAAGCCTCCAAAAGACAAAAAATGACCCTACGAGCAAACCAGAAGTCACTTTTTAGTCTTCTGGAGGACTAAAAAGGACCCTATGAGCAAACTGGAAGTCACTTCCAGTTTGCTCAGAGAGTCGGTTTAAGCCCTCGGGAGGCTTCAGGGGCCTTCAGGAGGCTTCCCTGAAGCCTCCGGAGGGCTTAAACCGACCCTCCGAGCAAACCGAAAGCTTGTCAATCAGAAGGTCAGCAGTTTAGTGCTGTATAGCGGAGTGAGCTCCCGTTACTTGTCCCAGCTTCTGCCAACCTAGCAGTTTGAAAGCATGTAAAAATGCAAGTAGAAAAATAGGAACCACCTTTGGTGGGAAAGTAACAGCCTTCGCCGTTTAGTCATGCCAGCCACATGACCACAGAGATGTCTTCGGACAGCGCTGGCTCTTCAGTTTTGAAATGGAGATGAGCACCGCCCTCTAGCGTCAGGAACAACTAGCACATATATACGAGGGGAAACCTTACTTTACTGTTGTTTTGTTGCACTTTTTACTCCTTTCTATTCTCTTTCTTATTTTACTTTAAGTTGCATTAGGTTTTACTATTATAATGAAAGTTCTCAATAAAAATTATATAAACTAGAGTGGACCGATTTTGGTGATGTACAAGTCAGTTCTTGAAATAGAACCACTGGTGCTGTTATCATCCAATTTCATTGATCAAAGTGGTCGCAAAGATTTCAACAGCAGAGTTAGCAAGTGGACTATATAGCAAGACGCATTGCTCATTATTTGGAATGATCATGCTGGGTTTATAAAAATGATGCAACATCAAATTAGTTGTAGAAGTAATACAATAAAAAGAAAGGTCAATTTCTAATGGCATCATTAGATTTGGAAAAAGCCTCTGGCAAAAAATTATAAATCTTAGGTATATAGTTGAAGCCCTTCACCATAATATAATTGGCAATGTTACTAACATAATAATTAGTCGGTGTTAGTCGGAGGGCAGAGATCGACCCCTAGGCCCCTAACATATGGGGTGCTGCAGGGTTCGGTCCTGTCCCCCCTACTTTTTAATATCTACATGAAACCGCTGGGCGAGATCATTCGACGGCACGGGATAAAATACCACCAGTATGCGGACGATACACAGTTGTATCTGTCCGCCCCGTGCCAACTCAATGAAGCGATGGACATGATGAGCCAGGGTCTTGAGGCTGTTAGAGACTGGATGGGGGTTAACAAGCTTGTACTCAATCCAGATAAGACCGAGTGGCTGTTGTGCTTCCCTCCCACTAATTGGCCAAGTGTTCCATCTCTCAGGCTGGGGGGTCAAATACTACGCCCCTCAGATAGGGTCCGCAACTTGGGAGTCCTCCTGGACCCACAGCTGACTTTTGAACACCATTTGTCAGCTGTGACCAGGGGGGCATTTGCCCAGGTTCGCCTGGTGCACCAGTTGCGTCCCTACCTGAACCGGGAGGCTCTCACAAGAGTCACTCGTGCCCTTGTGACCTCTAGGCTGGAGTACTGCAATGTGCTCTACATGGGGCTGCCCTTGAAGAGTATTCGGCGACTTCAGCTGGTCCAGAATGCAGCCGCGCGAGCGATCGTGGGTGCACCTCGTTTCACCCACGTAACACCTATCCTCCGCGAGCTGCACTGGCTGCCTGTTGATCTCCGGGTGCGCTTCAAGGTGCTACTTGTCACCTACAAAGCCCTTCATGGTAGTGGATCTGGGTACTTGAGAGACCGCCTACTGCCAATTACCTCCACTAGGCCAATAAGATCCCATAGATTAGGCCTCCTCCGAATTCCATCAGCCGGTCAATGTCGACTGGCAACTACCCGGAGGAGAGCCTTCTCGGTGGCTGCTCCGACCCTATGGAACGAACTCCCCGAAGAGATTCGTACCCTCACCACCCTCCAGACCTTCCGCGTAGCCCTTAAAACCTGGCTGTCCCGACAGGCCTGGGACTAAAGACTTCAACCCCACCCGAATAGTATGACTGTTGTGCTTTTTAACGATGTATTGTCTTCATGTGTATAACTTGTTTTGTCCTTCCCTCCCCCTGAATTGTGAGCCGCCCTGAGTCCCCTCAGGGAAAAGGGCGGCATACAAATAAAGTTAAATCCAAATCCAAATTTAAATTTAATAGTCCTCACCCCAACTTTGTGCCAATTGTATGGTATTTTTCCCCCTTTCCTTTTGGCTGGACTGTTATAACTCCTACTAGCCCTATTTCCCTATCTTACTGATGAAAGAAATGTCCTTCTTGGTTCGGCTCCAAGTGGGAAAAAGACACTGGAGACATGGAGGCTGCTTGGAAAGATGGTTTTAATGGTGGACAGGGCCACATGGCTTGAACCCTGAACAGAAAAGGTGATCACATGCTTCAATGTTGGTGGAGAAGAAGGGAAGGGCTGAGGAAGGGGCTTGCTAGGCTTTTTATAACCTGTTCAGTCCCACCTCTCTGTTTCCTGTTCCTGTGTAAGAAATGTATTCTGATTGGTTGTCAAACTCCCATGGGACCATGCAGGGGGCAACTCTCTGGGCTGTGTTTTGAATCCAGGTTTGGTTGAGTTCTCAGATGCCATGTGGTCAATTGGGGCCAATATTATCATGCTTTCCTGTAGCTGAAGTGGAGAAGTTTTTATTATGTAAAATGGACTAGCTTGGCCTTCTTAACGGCCCATTGACAAAGTGGGGATGGGCAGGAAGCTACAGGCAGCTATTCTGTCTTTTAAAACATGTTTCTTCCTTTTCACATCCAGAGAAATATTCTGCCTTTTCAATATTGCCTAGGATATTTCATTTTTCTGGGAGAGGGCTGGGTGATAACTTCCTACATTACCTTCCTTGTTTGCCTGCTATTTACCATACATTAAACTTTTGTTTGACACAGTAGATGTTCCCCAGTTTACTGCCAACCCTTTTTTGAATAGGATTTGCCTGTATGACTGGGTACAGCATCCCACAATGCAGTAACAACCATCCCTAACCCAGATGGCAAATTAAAGGCGTGTTGTCTCAGCTAATTCTAAGCTACTTGTTGGCGATGCCCAGCTGTGGGCTAAGAAAAGAACAGGAACAGAGGCAAATGGTTTGATCTCCCTGCTTCCTTTGAAGGCCATCAATGAATAAAATAAATGGTAATTATAAACTGGGCTCCTGAAAACATTCATTATTTAAGCTGTAGGAAGTTAGCACCCACCCCTCTTCTAGAAAAATGAAATATTTTAGGAAATATTAAAAGGGAAGAATATTTCCCCTAAAAGGGAGGCAGAAACTTCCCCACACACATATACACACCTTTGTTAATGGGCCATTAAGGCCTGGGCCAGTCTATTCTACATAACAAAGATCCACCTCCTTCAGGCAAAGCCATAATAGAATTGCTCAAAGCCCCTTCATTACATCATCACCCAGTAAGGCTCAACCAAGCCTGGGACACAGACAACCTAGAGTGTTACCCCCGCATGGCCCCATGGGAGTCTGACAACCAATCAGAACACAAGCTCAAAGCCCAACAGAGGGCATAAAACCCAGGCACTCTCAGCATCTCTGCCCTCCCCCCCCTTTTTTTGCCCATGTGGTCCTGTGCACCATTAAACCACCTTTCCAAGCAGTTTCCATGAATCCAGTGTCTTTTTCCCCCACTTGGAACTGAACCCAGATGGACATTTCTTCCAACAAAGCCTTGCCTAATACTTACTCAAACTTAATGTACCTTATAATGGGAGCGTAAGGGAGTTCTCAGATTTCCCAAGTTGTTCCTACGCTTAAAAATATACATATTAAAATGAGGGCCTAGCAGGGAGTTGCAGTTAGATGTCATGGTTTATATCGGAGCAGAAATATTCCACAAAGGAATGTTGAGACAGAGGCAGCTGAGACTGTAGCTAATGAATGACAGCAAATAGAGTCTGCTTTTTAATGATGCCACGGCTGGTCAATTTCAAAGGAAAATGCACAAGAGGGGAGATGTTCTGTCTTTTTCTGCAGTATAATAAAGAGAAAAACATAGTGAAAAGGACAGCAATTAAACAGATTTGCACCCTTACCTACTTTATAAAATGTGAGGGAAACCCAGTTCCTTTTCATTTTTTTTCTTTTTCAGATCTTCCTCTTGTTCCATTTTAAATTATTTTTTCTGGCAATATTTTAATTTGTCTGTTCTAAACACTGTTGTGGAATAGTGGCATGCACATAGGAAGGTTTATAAATTAATAAGTGGCAAATACAAACACAGTTATAGAAAAGGATTGCCTTTTTAATCTGTTTTTTAAAAATAAAATAGTTCTTTTTGAAAATCAAGGTGAGGTATCAGCACATATTAGGACAGATAGTATTTTTAAAAATCCAGTAATTGATATATATATATGCAATTCATGTTAAGGTACTGTACAGAGAAGATTCCTGGCAAACATTTCTGGTTTTTAAAAAAGTACATTAAAAGAACTGTGAAATTAGGCTTCGTTGATATCTGAGGTTAAATTTAAGAGAAAGATGAGTTTTTGATTTTTTTAACATTAATTATTGTCATATGGTCATCTTACTGTAGCCATTGCTGCCAGGTTAATATTTGAGATAAAAATGGAACTTTTATGATAAGGATAAAATAATATTACACTTAAGTTTTTATGAGGTCTAATGTTCAGTTGTGGTGAGGTTTAATCTGTGTGGAGTTTTGTGGTTAATGATAGTCATATATTTGGGATATTTTGGAAATACTGTTTAGGTCAATATAAAGTAAATCATTGGTATTTGATGAATTTGTATTTAGGGTTAGTTTTACATGAAGCGTATAGGTTTTTTTAAAAAAATTACTGGTTGTATTACATTCATTTTACAGTATAATATTGTGCCAGAAGAACTTTTAAGCAGAAAATTTCCTTTGGTAGTATGAGAAAATAAGAGTTAGGGTTAAGATTTAGATTTCATGAAAGCATTAGATTGAATAGATAAAATTCTTTATTGGCCAAGGGTGACTGAACACAAGGAATTTGTCTTTGGTGCATATTAGTTAATGTTAATAGTAGGATAGCTTTGCAGTGAGTTTTTGTTTAGTGGTAACAAATCTTCAGTGTAGATTGTCTGCCAGGATCCATTTTAACATGGAAGGGACCACCTTTGGTGGGAAGATAACAGCGTTCCGTGCGCCTTTGGCATTTAGTCATGCCGGCCACATTTTTACATGCTTTCGAACTGCTAGGTTGGCAAAAGCTGGGAGAGTAACGGAAGCTCACTGTTCGGACCTAGGCTTCCTAGGTAAAAATCACACGCTTAGTCCCCAAAACCCTCTTTTTATTTCAATGGCTATGAATTATGTTCATTCACAGCCCGTAATAAGTCACAAATAGTTTATAAAGAGTCCAACAGAAGTCTGCCAAAGTCTTTCAGGATAAGGCTGATAAGCACCCACCTTTATCTCCCTTGAACACTTCCAAAGTCCTAATTGCCAATTAGCTTTGCAAGGCCACATGGAGCACAGAGTCAAAACGGAGCTTCAGAGTTTAAACCAACCAGAATGACCAAAGTTGCTTCCTGCAAAGGCTGACGTGCCTTTATGTCTTATGGGAGGGGCCAATCATCTCCAAGCCTTACTCCTGAGTTGCCCCTTTTGTCTTAACTGTTCTTCTGGCAGCTCTGAGCATGCATGCACTGGGAACAGTCTCCCCTTGTTCCTCTGCCTCACTTATGTCCAACTTGGGAGGCTCCGGAGGCAGCACATAACTCTCAGATGCCCCTGGCCCCCTCTTTGCCTCTGATGTAGAACCCTCGTCCGAGCCTTCCCCAGACTCCAGGACTGGCCCATGTTCCTCCCCACCCTCCTCACTGTCCAACTCTGTTGCCAACTCCTCAGGCCACTGATGAACCACAACACTCACTCCGTTACACAGCGCTAGGGATTCGAACCACCAAACTGCCAGCCTTTCTGATCGACTAGTTCAGCTTCTTAGCCACTGAGCCACTGCATCCCCTAGTCAAATACGTATGGCCAAAACATTTTTTTCTGTTAATTTTGCCTCTAGTCATTAGAGTGTGTATCACAACATAGGCATCCCGCTTTCTCTGCTCATCTCCAAGACCACCAGCGGTGAAGCTCACTGATTCATCCTTTCTGAGTCAACTTTCAAGGGTCATAAAAGCAGTATAAAGTAGTTTTAAAATACTCTTTGAAAAGCTAACAAGCATTTTTAAACATGGAGTCACACAGCCGAGGCTGCAACAACACGTCTTATTTTCGAAGAAAAAGAACTCTCAAAAATTATTTGATGATTCGTTTTCCTTATTTAAATCCACCCCCAGCTCATGGCTGCAAAGAAGAGATAGAGCTAATTTTTGTAATAAAAAAAAACAAAACACTTTTATTTGAACTTCCTTTCTAACCATACCCATGAATTAGTGTGTTGCAATGGAATAGTTACACTTTTTCCAATTTTTATGTGAATTGCAATTTTTGTAACAGCAATTTTATGTGAGTGAAATAACATAATATTTCTCCCCTTCAACTTTAGATAAACATGGTGCCTGGCGGTCATTGTGAGAAGTTTTGTATCAAAACATTTTATTCTTTATACTGTTTCTATCTTCCCTTAAAACATTAACAGAATCCACAATGGGCTGAGAATTGTGTCTCTACTAGATAATTGATAGTCAAGCTGAAACTAAATTAATCAAGTATAAATAGCAAAGGTTACTCAAAGGTCTTCAAAACCCCAAATAAGTTACTCAGACCTAATCTACACCCAAAAGATAAAGTGTGTAAACACAAATAGAGTTAGTTAAATTAGGCCTCCCAGCAGAATTGCATATTCACACACAAACACCTCAAGCGTCACCCGAGAATCAGCACATAGACACTTCCCAGTGGTGGGTTTCAAAAAATTTTTGAACCTCTTCTATAGGTGTGGCCTGTTTTGTGGGAGTGGCTTGCTGGCCATGTGACTGAGTGGGAGTGGCTTGGCAGTCATGTGACTGGATGGGTGTGGCCAACTTGTAAAATGTGGTGAAATTCACTTAACAAAACTCTTGCTTAACAACCAAAATGTTGGCTCAGAAACTCTGGCATTGAAGTGTGTAAGTCTTAAAGCTGTCAAGTTACAAGACTCTTGCACCCCTAACCCTTTAGAAAAAAAACCCCAGGGGTGTTCAAACTTAGGTAGAAAAAATAGGAACATCCTTTGGAGGGAAGGTAACAATGTTCCATACACCCTCAGCATTTAGTCATGCCGGCCACATGACCACGGAGACATCTTCGGACAGTGCTAGCTCTTTGGCTTTTAAATGGAGGTAAGCACTGCCCCCTAGAGTCAGGAACAACTAGCACATATGTGTGAGGGGAATCTTTACCTTTACCTTTAAAACTACATTTCTGTGTGTTTCCCCATTTTTAAATGTCTTTTAAAACTAAATTTAATTTAGTTTGAATTTTAAAAATAATCCAAAATTAAATATTTATTTACCTCTTAAATTATCTTAACAACATAATAATAACCGCTCTTGGTGCAAATGTGCTGATTAAGAATATTATTCAATACTACGCTACGGTACTAAGAAGCTAGGGGTAAGTAGATCTCCAATGCAGTTAAGTCCCGTTTTTAAATATTCATTTATTTTTTTTGCACTTAAGTGCAAATAAGAGTTTACAAATTCCCCTCACATAGCACATGCAGACTTAATGCAGACTCAAGGCCTGTTCACTATCAGCAATTTTCCAAATATTCATATTCATATTGCTTCTTATATTATGCGCCGCAGTGGCGCAGTGATTAGAATGCAGTACTTCAGGCTACTTCTGTCGGCTGCCTAAAATTTGGCAGTTCGAATCTCACCAGGCTCAAGGTTGACTCAGCCTTCCATCCTTCCGAGGTGGGTAAAATGAGGAGCCAGATTGTTGGGGGCAAGAGGCTGACTCTGTAAACTGCTTAGAGAGGGCTGGAAAGTACTGTGAAGCGGTATATAAGTCTAAGTGCTATTGCTATAATCATTTGTACAGAAGAACCTAGGAAGTGGTTTTAGCCAGCCAGTTACAGTCAATGAACATCAGAAGTGGGTCATATGATGGTTCCCAGATCTTACTTTAAGCATCACTGCTTGTTTAACGCTTTGCAGGGACATTTACAGAATTAGAAAACCATGATATGGGATCGGGTATCTTTATAAATAATGCAAAAAATGTGAATCAGAAAGTCCCCAGTTCAAACTTCTCAACAGTCATTAATTCAGCAGTGACCTTAAACAGATGACAATGTCTCTGTGTCCTCTATCGAACCTGAAATTAGTCATATTGGCAAACCTTTCATGAATATTTTAAAGATTGCAAAGATAAAATATGTATGATTTTTTTTTCAGACACTCAGCAAGCCTTTATAAATATTAATACGGTGGATATTAGTGTATTTAACCATTCAGATTTGATGGAGGCTTCCTTTCAGTTCAGCATCTATTCAGGTTTTATTTTTTTTTAAAAATGGGGAATTGCCATTTTACAAGGTTAAATTGTGTAACAGCCATCTATAAATAGTGCTTAATAAATTGAAAATACAGGTAGTCCTCTGCAACTGGCTCATATTTATGATGGTTGCAGTGTCCCGAGCAGTTTCCAGCAAAAAACAGTCATTGCAAACAATGGATTCACTTAACAGCCATGGTGATTCATTTAACAATCATTGCAAAAAAGGTCATAAACTCAAGCATGATCACATGGTGTTCTGCTTAACAAGTGGCATGATTTTCAACCCTAGTTCCAGCTTAATTACGGATATAATTTGACTACTACCTGTATGCAACTGAATATGACTAGAAACCAGTTGCAGAATCTGCTACTAGACACAGGATGACGCATCAAAATGTGCAGGCCTCCAGTAGTGAGCTTCAAATTTTTTTTACTACCGGCTCTGTGTGCATGGCTTTGTGGGCGTGGCAGGGGAAGGATACTGCAAAATCCCCATTCCCTCCCTACTCTCAAGATTTCTGCTACCGGTTCTCCAGAACCTGTCAGAACTGGCTGAATACCATCCCTGGTCCCGAGATCATATGATGCCCTTCTGCAATCTTCTGGGAAGCAAAGTCAATGGGGAAGCCAGATTCACTTAAGAATTATATAACTGACTTAACAACTGCAGTGATTCACTTAGCAACCATAACAAGAAAAGTCGTAAAGTGGGACAAAACTCACTTAACAAATGTCTCACTTAGCATGGGTTCAATGGTGGTCGTAAGTCGAGGACTTCCTGTACTGAATTTCTGTGAATCACATTAAGCCACTTTGACGAAAAGATGCAAATGAACCAAGCCAATGGGATAATTATCTGTTCTGACCCCCTCCTCCATCCAGTAATGAATGCCGAGACAAGCTGAAATGAGAATGTCCTTTAATAACAAGTCCAGACTCTCGGTGGCTGAAAGCCAAGTAAACAAACAGATAAGGATCTTGGCAGCAAGGCCGACAAACATTGGCAGCAATGCAAACAAACTCTGGCAGCAATCCAGCCTGCCAAGTTAGTTTCTCTTTAGTCCAAGCGTTGACTTCTGCAAGAAGGGCATGGCACAAGCACTCTCTCTCCTGGAGAGGAGCCTAATGACCATAAGCTGAGCATAATTACCTCCTGTAATTACGTTGTTGTTCTTGACGCCGAGTAGCTCTTCGACGGCGTGCATCCCGGAACAACTCACAGTTGGTTTCTGGATCACTCTCCCTTGTCTCTTCTCCACTGATCCAAGGCTCAGGCGCCACCTGGTGGCCAACCAGTCTCTCTGCACCCTGCTCGGAGTCGGAACCCTGTCCAGGGTCCTCCACATCCTCCAGGGCCGACTCATAGGGCCCCTCGCTGTTGGAGTCTGGTGGCTGCTGGGCCACAACAATTATCTATATATGTGGCTGCTGAAAGTCAGAAAAACAACTTAATTATCTTTCAATTTACCTCTGTGGGATCAGGAAAGGGACAAATTCCAAGAACGTCGTTCCAGTTTAAGACAGAATGGAATTACATCCTATATTCCAGTGTTTTTCAACCACTGTGCCGCGGCACACTAGTGTGCCGTGACATAGTGTAAGGTGTGCTGTGGGAAAAACACCCGCCGGCATTGCATCCCAGCTGGCGGGCAGAGGCTGAGTCGGCCGGCCGGCCTCTCCCCGGCTACCCGTTGGCCCCTCGGCGCTCTTGCCACGTGCGCCCCGCTCCCGCCCACTTCCCCCCCCCGGCGGGGCCTTGGAGCAATGGAGGAGAGCGAAGAGCTGCTCCAAGGAAGGGCGCAAAAGGTGAGGTTTTTGAGGAGGCTTTTCCCGTGGGATTCCCGTCGCAGGAGGAAAGCGCGGAGCCCAACCAAGCCAACTCGGGCTCCGCCTCCCTTTTTGTATGTCCTCCTCCTCCACCACCACCGGGGGAGAAAAGTGCCAGCGCCGTCCCGGAACAGGCTGCGCCAAACGGCCGCACGCCCAGGCTCAGCGGGAGGCCAAGTCCGCGCGCCCCACCTCACCTGCGCCAGTCGGGGAGGGGGAAGGAGGGGGAGGGGGTGAGCGCCGCACCTGGCCGGCCTCGGGGAGGACATCGCCGCACCGCCCCTCACGCTCCCTTCGCCGGTAGGATGTGATATTTGAACGGGCTGCGGAAGGGGGGGCGCGTAGTCACACCTCTCCCCCATCACCTGAATCTCCACCCGCTTCCCTTTCCCCGGGCCGCTCCAAAGGCGCATCCTTTCCTCCTTCCCCCCCCCCGTGGATCCTCCGCGCGCGTGGCTGGTGAGATGAGCTTGCTGGTGTGGAGGGATCCAAAAAGTAACGTTTTTTTTTTACCCTTTGCTTTAAAAGAAATGAAAACTTTTATCCAGCAAAGGAGAAGTTCAGAAAGGTGAGGAGGACTTAAATTCGAAGCTTTTATTGCGTGCGAGGGTTGTTTTGCTTTACTTAATATGTGAGCTTGGGTGGAAGGGGATGCTGGGCAGGGGTCTGAGCTGGGCCTGCATACAGAGGCCAAGAGACCCTCCCAGCCAGCCCCTGCCCTCTGAGACCATGGGAGTGAGGATCCCACCTCCACAGCCAGCCACAGGAAAGGCTCTTCAGGGGGTCCACTGAGAACCCAAGCCCAGGGCTGCTTTCTTTTACGCACACCACACACACACACACACACACACACACACACAAGCAGACAGTTCACCAGACCAAGAATCAGCCCCTGCTGCTGGGCAAGAGCAGAGGTCAGCTGGGGCCGCATTAGCAAACGATGGCTGGACAGAGTCTTGCTTCCCAACCTTGGTTGACTGAAATAACACACACACACACAAACACACACACACACACACCACTGAGCTGGCCTTACACTGTGGCCTGGCAGGGAGGCTCCTTACTCAGTGTTGACCAGGGTGCACCATTTTCTAATGGTGGTGTGCCTCGTGATTTTTTTCATGAAAAAAGTGTGCCTTTGCACAAAAAAGGTTGAAAAACACTGCTATATTCATCACCGTTTACTGAATTTTCAGAGCCTCTTTCTTTAAAGGTTATTTGCCACTAGGTGACAGCACTTCCATGGATAAGCTGGAATGAAAGTGGCACAAAAGAACAAAGTGGAGAAACTAGTTGGTGAATGCTTTGTGAGTTTGCAATAAAGAAACAAACATTATTTATTATACTGAAATCGCTTTATGGCAGTGCTATCACTGTGATGGGAGATTAGCCACCCTATTTCACCCAACGGCTGCTTTCCACCGAAATGAATCCTTCGAGCTTTCTTCGGAGTGTCAACAGACTTAAGGTAAGCTCCACCCCCTATGGGACTGCCATGTGCTGATGCTACAACACTGCTTTGATCTTCACTCTGCCCTTCCCTCCCCGGTCGACTTTGAAACCATTGCCTGCAGATTATATTTTACATATGTTTTGTGCAAGCTTTTAAATTTATTTTATAATTTTCCTTCTATGCCACCTTATGTCAAATCCTGGGTTAACAACAAAAACATAATAGAGTATCTGTGGTAAACCAAAACAAATTAAAATTTTAAATTCTATACAATATATATATATCAGCACAAATAAAAACACACACATATATATACCAGGGGTTGTGACACTAAAGATATAGATATATATATATATATATATATATATATATATATATATATATATAGATATATATATATATATATGTGTGTGTGTGTGTGTGTGTGTGTGTGTGTGTGTGTGTGTGTTTTATTTGTGCTGATAAATAAATAAAGGGAGACTAGACTAGTCTCCCTTTATTTATTTATCAGCACAAATTAAAAAAAACACAAATATAACAAAGGCAACAGTAAAAATATTGGGTTTCTGTCGTGATGGACTCTTGTGACGAGCCGATTGACAGATGATGGAAAGCAGTTAGCTTCCTCCCATAATTGGGGCTTACCAGGGGTTGTAAAAATCTAATATATATATATATGTGTGTGTGTGTGTGTGTGTGTGTGTGTGTGTGTGTGTGTGTGTACATACACATACATACATACAATTATATATATATATATATATATATATATATATATATATATATACATACATACATACATACATACATACATACATACATACAATTATATATATTAATTTAAAAGGCATATTGAAGCAGCATGGTCAGTAAAAAATCAAGCTACAAACTGGAACATCACTGTAATAAAGCACTCCCTCTACCTTGTTGTTGTTGTTAGTTGCAAAATCATATCCGACCCATTACGACCCCATGGACAACGTTCCTCCAGGCCTTCCTGTCCTCTACCATCCTCTGGAGTCCATTTAAGCTCATGCCAACTGCTTCGGTGGCTCCATCCAGCCACCTCATTCTCTGCCGTCCCCTTCTTCTTTTGCCCTCCATCGTTCCCAGCATTAGGCTCTTCTCCAGGGAGTCCTTCCTTCTCACTAGGTGGCCAAAGTATTTGAGTTTCCTCTTCAGGATCTGACCTTCTAAAGAGCAGTCAGGATTGATCTCCTCTAGGACTGACCAATTTGATCGCCTTGTGAAACACATCTCAGGGAATATCACCACTGCAGAAGAAACTCACTAAGTGACTTAGGACTAGTCATTTCTGGGAAATTATTTTCATTTCCTACTAGCTGATAACACCACATTATTACATTACATAAGCAGTCAGCAACATTTTCAAAGAAGCTTCGATTTCTTTGGGAAAGAGGTTCCTGTCAATATTGAGTGATGCAATTTAAGAGATTTAAAAAGCAAAACTTCTCTCAAGTTGAGCTGGGGACTTCATGGTTACATCTTGGCTGTTTCTCTTTGCAACAATACAGAAGTGCTTTGTCATTTATTTATTCCATTTTTTAAAAAAAAATCTATTTTTTTTACTCTAAAACCTGGATTTTTATTGGTTTTGGTCAAGAAGTAATACAGATTACCCATGTGGCCCATGGAACATTCATTCCAATCAAAAAGTAAAAATGCAATATAAATATTAAAAAAAACTATTTTCTCCATTGAAATTAATGTACATAAGACTGGCAGCTAAGCCACTTTGAAGAAAAGGTGCAAATGAACCAAACCAATGGGATAATTATCTGTTCTGACCCCCTCCTCCGTCCAATAATGAATGCCGAGACAAGCTTAAATGAGAATGTTCTTTAATAACAAGTCCAGACTCTCGGTGGCTGAAAGCCAAGTAAACAAACAGATAAGGACTTTGGTAGCAAGTCTGACAAACATTGGCAGCAATGCAAACAAACTCTGGCAGCAATCCAGCCTGCCAAGTTAGTTTCTCTTTAGTCCAAGCGTTGACTTCTGCAAGAAGGGCGTGGCACAAGCACTCTCTTTTATAGTCTGGAGAGGAGCCTAATGACCATCAGCTGAGCATAATTACCTCCTGTAATTGCATAATTGTTCTTGATGCCAAGTAGCTCTTCGATGGCGTGCATCCAGGAACAACTCACTGCTGGCTTCTGGATCACTCTCCCTTGTCTCCTCCCCACTGGTCCAAGGCTCAGGCGCCACCTGGTGGCCAACCAGTCTCTCTGCGCCCTGCTCGGAGTCGGAACCCTGTCCAGGGTCCTCCACATCCTCCAGAGCCGACTCAGAGGGCCCCTCGCTGTCGGAGTCTGGTGGCAGCTCCAACGGCACCTGCTGGGCCACAACATCCCTCCATGCATAGAAATATATTCTTTAGTAACAATGGATATGGGAAGTGAGTCTATATGCTTTGGGTGGTTAGAAAGTCACACAAGTCATATCAGGGGTGGGTTCTGGCTTCTTCTACTGTCAGTTTGCTCAGGGGACGCACACATGCACAGTAGTCAAAAAAACGCTTCTGTACATGCGCAGAAGCAGAAAACAAGATGGCAGTGCCTATGGCACTGCCGATAGAACCGGTTCAGGGGCGTGGCAGACCGGGTTACTACCTACTCGGCCAAACCGGGCTGAACCAATAGGAACCCACCTCTGAATCATATCTACCCCATTTGTGGGAGAGAAGGGAATGTTTCCTATCCTTGTATAGAGCCGAGGTGGCGCAGTGATTAGTGTGCAGTACTGCAGGCCACTTCAGCTGACTGTTATCTGCAGTTCAGCGGTTGTAATCTCACCGGCTCAAGGTTGACTCAGCCTTCCATCCCTCCGAGGTGGGTGAAATGAGGACCCAGACTGTGGGGGCGATATGCTGACTCTGTAAACCGCTTAGAGAGGGCTGAAAGCCCTATGAAGCGGTATTTAAGTCTAACTGCTATTGCTATTGCTATTGTATTATTGTACATCAATGTTTTTAGCCTGTGGCTAAAGCTAGCGTCTCCTGAGAAAGAGACCATGTATTCCTATCATGTCACATCAGATGTTGCCTAAGCACACCTCACCTTCTCATCAGAGACTTTGAAGTACATTTTAAACCTTTGGTTCTGCTAGATTTCAAAAGCCAGACCCTGTATTTGAAACAGTAAACAGATTCTGTTCACCCTTAATTATGTGTCACAGCAGAGGAAAATTTGGAAATGAGACATTTGGCGGAGTAATTTTACTGTGTATTTCCTCAGGAATAAAAACTCTTTATATATGGTTTTATAACCCATGAGAGTGATGCAGTCTTACTCAGTCATTAATCATCAAAATAGCTTAGGCATGATGAGTCCACAGAAGTTACGAATACTTGTAAGAGCCGAGGTGGCACAGTGGTTAAATGCAGCACTGCAGGCTACTTCAGCTGACTGCAGTTCTGCAGTTCGCTGTTCAAATCTCACCGGCTCAGGGTTGACTCAGCCTTCCAGCCTTCCGAGGTGGGTGAAATGAGGACCCAGACTGTGGGGGCAATATGCTGACTCTGTAAACCGCTTAGAGAGGGCTGAAAGCCCTATGAAGCGGTATATAAGTCTAACTGCTACTGCTATTGCTACTGCTGCTAGTATGATTTCGGACTGCAAAAGATCTCAGTTAAGCTCAGGAACGTAAAACAAAGACCTGCTGAACAGAGGAAAATGTTACTGATGACACGTTTTAAGCCCTACATCAATATCAACAAACGTGTTGGAAGGGCAGGGTTCACCACTAGCTAATAAATTTTATCCCAGAAGATCTAGAAGTACACAGGGAGGGGGAAATACACTTACGGTAGGTATTCTGATTCTCCCCCCCCCCTCTGCACGATGAGGCACGCCGACAAAAGATTACTGCTAGACAATTTATTCACAGTAAATTAACACACTGACAAGACTTTGGGAGCAACCCAGACTTCCAAAATAAGAAATACACACAAGAGCTTCTCCAGCGTTAGTATATTAGTTGAATCCTGCAAACAGCCTCCTCCCAAAGTCTCTCCTTATATACTCTCTTGGGAGGGGCCTAATCACAACCATCTGGGTCCAATGATCTCCTTTGTCTCCTTAATTTCTGCATTTATCCACCCGCATCTGTTGGGCATCTGGGACCAATTCCCTCAACCTCATCACTGCTCAAAGGCCTGACGTCTTCACCACTGCTCCAGGGCCTGACGTCATGGACACACTCCCTTTGGCTTTCACCACTGCTCCATGTCTCAGGTGCCTCCTGGTGACCAACCAGCCTCTCTGGTCCCTGCTCTGAGTCTGAACCCTGTCCAGGGTCCTCCACATCTTCCAGAGCTGACTCATGGGGTCCCTCGCTATTGGAGTCTGTTTGCAGCTCCAACGGCTCCTGCTGGGCCACAACAGGTAAATATCCCTCTACAACTGCTCAACTATGAAGATCCTTTTAGAGGCTGTGCTCCGTGTCTCGACATAGGCTACAGTACGTTGGAGACCCAAGAATGTTTTCTCAAGTATGTCATCTTGACTATGGAATGCTCTCTTCTCACAGGCTGGATTTATGCCAACATTTATTTCACTTCAATGCTATGTGAAAAACCTATTGACCTGTTCTTGACTGTAGCTCAGTATTAACTTGCCATCTTATTTTGATGTGCAATCCTTGTCAACTACAGATTCAAACTAATACGTACTCATTACAAAACATCCATTTATCAGAAGAAAAATTAATGCTCCCTGCTAATACCTCTGGCCTTCCAAGACCCCAATTTACTATTGCCTTTTTTTTCTTTAATGAAGCACAAATAAAGCAATTGCAGCAACTACCCATCTCTGTTTATTTTCCAATTCTTCTATGCCTTAGATCAGTGGTTCCCAAACTTGGCAACTTTATGACTTGTGGACTTCAACTCCCAGAATTCTCCAGCCAGCAGAGGGAACCACTGCCTTAGATGGGCCCAAGAAAACAAAGATGATTCTAGAGGCTAGTGTTGTGACTCCTTTAGTTATTTTTAAAATTGTAGGAAGTTATCACCCAGCCCTCTCCCAGAAAAATGAAATATCCTAGGAAATATTGAAAAGGCAGAATATTTCTCTGGATGTGAAAAGAAAGAAACATGTTTTAAAGGACAGAATAGCTGCCTGTAGCTTCCTGCCCATCCCCACTTTGTCAATGGGCCATTAAGAAGGCCAAGCTAGTCCACTTTACATAATAAAGACTTCTCCACTTCAGCTGCAGGGGGGATGGGATTAAAGCATGATAATATTGGCCCCAACTGACCACATGGCATCTGAGAACTCAACCAAACCTGGATTCAAAACACAGCCTATAGAGATGCCCCTGCATGGCCTCATGGGAGTCTGACAACCAATCAGAATACAATTCTTACACAGGAACAGGAAACAGAGAGGTGGGTCTGAACAGGTTATAAAAAGCCTAGCAAGCCCCTCCCTCGGCCCTTCTCTTCTTCTCCACCAACATTGAAGCATGTGATCACCTTTTCTGTTCAGGGCTCAAGCCATGTGGCCCTGTCCAACAATAAACCATCTTTCCAAGCAGCCTCCATGTCTCCAGTGTCTTTTTCCCCACTTGGAGCCGAACCCAGAAGGACATTTCTTTCATCAAAATCAAACATACTTCAAAACATTTAAAATAACACAGACTATAAAACCAGTTAGGGAAGGGAGTTATGACTAGGCATTGTCTTACTGTAGAGACAACAGTGTGATCAATCTCTTTTCTAATTTCTAAACTGCCACCAGGTTCATTGTTCTACTTGCTACCATGGGGTAATATAATTACAGTTGTGGGTAATGAAAGACGTCATAAATAGTCCTGAGACATTGGTTCTTGGCAAATGTTCCAGCTTTGTTTGAATTTCTGGTGGCTCAGCTACAATTGGTGTGTTGTTGTTTGGCAAGAGAAGAGAACAAATCAGCAGCTCTATCATTAGAGATGACTATGCTAGGTTAGACAACTAAACACACCCACAAAAGAAACTGGAACTCAGTTCTAGGTAAACATGCACAGAATCCTAGGATTTAGCAGGATACTTTTTATAAATCTCTGTAGAGCAAATCTTTTAAGGTTTTCTCATCCTGACAAATTTAAAGTGATGTTATAAAGAGTCTTATGTCATTGTAATATTGCAAGGGTTTGTTTTTATTTTTAATAAATTTACAGACATTTTTTAAACTCTATTTTCACTTTGTCATTATGGGGTACTTTTTAATTGAAAAAAAAAAGAATTTTGACAACTGTAGAATCAGGCTGCAGCATTGCAAAACTGACCAAAGTGAATACTTTGGCTCTGAATACTTTCTTTCATTATACATTTTATTTATTTCATTTTCATTTTCATTTTATACAATCACTTATATACTGTGCGTAACAAAAAACAAAAAAAAGGAAAAAATACTTCAATCCCCCATACACCCTTTCTTCTCCCCCTCCAACTTTCATTTCTCCCCTCCAGCATTCCCCTCTTCTACTTCCCTTCCCCCTCAGACATCTCCCCCTCCCTCCATCTCACCCTCCTTACATTCCCCTCTCGCTCCCTCTTTACTTCTCCCTCTTTCCCTCTTCTCCTCACTTTGGTGTATCCCTACAATTAATCTATTCAGTTTATTTTTTAGAAAATAAAAGAAAAAAAGAAAAAAAAGGAAAACGAGCCGCAGTATACAAGTGAATTCTTATTGTTCTAAGAATTGAAACTGTAATTCCACCCTCCCCCCTCCCCCCTATAATCCCCCCTCCCTAACCCCCTTACGGCTTCCCAGGTCCCATACCCGGTATAGTTCTTTAACAAGCACTTGAGTATAATAAAGCCAGCTAACTTTAAAGTTAAAAAAAATAAAAGAAAAACAAAAAAAGGGAATAGTAAAAAATAAAAAAGAAAAAAAAACACACACACACACAAAAAAAAAAAAAAAAACCAAGAAAGATCAATAAACCCACTACATTAACACAGCTTCCCATCATCTGTAAATCTTAAACAATGTAGCTCATTCCAAATTTCGGTTATTTTACTACTTGCAGGGTTTCAAACTGTATTAGAGCCAGGTAAGTTAATCAATTAGGATTCCCCAACTAAAAGTCTCATTGCTTTATCTATCTATTCAGACCTTTAATTTATCTCTTTTTTATCCGAATATCCAAACCTTTCTATAAAACCATTAAACTCAAGTACTTCTTTCATTTTTCATTTCCAACACCTCCCTTTCTATCCTTACCCACATCCACATGTAAATTTTTTTACCTTCCGCCCTGCCTTTATCCATATCCACATATATATTTTATCCGCGTCCATTGCTCCTCACATATTTACTCCACCTTCCTGGAGACTCTCTGACTAATCTTTCTTAACCTTATATTGAAATAGCAACTCATACAAACATCAGCTTGCATTCTAGCCCCAAGTAGTCTAGTTAAGCTTTCGCTACCCTTCCCTCTCCCACGCGCCTCCCAACTCCGTTCGTCCCAGACCACAACTCAAAAAGATCGCGATCTCCGCTCTCCTCGCCTAGGAAAATAATTCATGCGCAATTTGAGTTAGAGTTCAGACAAATCTTATATACAATATGTGTCCACAATCGGCAACGCTTCTTTCAGTCTCCATGTCTCATCATCGATATACAACTTTTCCATTTTATCCCAGGCAGAAATCATAAAGTTTTAAGAACATCGCTAAGTCTTTATTCTTTACTCTTCTGCCCTTCCGGAAGAGGAAAGCAACACCCTCCGCCTTGTAGCCACGTGTCTCGCTGCTTGTCTTCTCCTTCTCCTTGTCTCTCTCCAGGTCCGGATGAGTCAGGAAGTCCCGCCTTCAGGGTCTTGTAATAAAATTCTCGGGCTTCACAGACAGAATTAATGCGGTATTTTTGGTTGCCAAATGTAACTGTAATGCCAGCTGGGACTTCCCATTTGTATGGAATCTGAGAATTTCTGAGTTCTTCAGTTAAGAAAATGTAATCTCTCCTTGCTCTTAATATTTGAGATGGTATCTCTTTAAAAACAATCAAGTCCTGTCCATCAATTCTCAACCTCTTGTTGTAAAGCCTCTGTATTATCACATTTCTGGATTCCCTTGTGGTAAAGTATATAATTATGTCCCTCGGAAGCTGTCGTTGTTTTGCTACCCACGAATTCTGGCGGTAAATTTTTTGAATCTGCCAATCAAAGTTAAGTCCCGGACTTCCCACCGAGCGGCTAAGAGCCTCAAAGAAGATCTGTTTCAAATTCTCCTGTTCGTTTTCACGCAGTCCTCTAACTCTTATTGCGAAGGCAGTCTTATTATAATTTATCATGACAAGTTGTTTTTGAGCATTTTCAATTTCCTGTTGTAACGTTTGAATTTTGGATGTCAAATTAAAGTTAGTTTCTTCCAAAAGTTCCAATTTATCCTCCGTTTCAGCAATATAATCTGTCATGACTGTCATTACTCCGATCAAATCCTCCTTTGCTTGAGCAATTTTAGCATCAAATTGATCATATAAATCCGATATCAGTTGATTAATTTCCTGTCTGAAATTATTAAGCGTTTTGAGAAGAAATTCTTGTGTTAACAAATCTCCAGTGGAGGACGTAGGAGGCAAGGGTAGCGGCTTCATAGCAGTTTTTTGAGATATGTTATTAAGGAAGCGCTTCTGCTTAGATTTGGGAGCCATTCCAGAATAAAAATAAAAGACAAGCAATCAAGCAAGCCAAGAATCAAAGTCTCTGCTCCCCTCAGTTAATCTTTTAACAGTTATACGGAGAAGCCTTCAGGAGAGTAAGGCTGACTAAGTACGTCACATCAAACACAAAAGCTATAAGATCGCCATCTTGTGACGCAGCTAGAAAAGGGAGCCTTTTGCAAAGTTGAAGCTGGTATTTTAGATAGTAATAAAAGAAATTCCTCAGGAATGGTCCCCGCCCGACTGGCGACTACTCGGAGGAGAGCCTTCTCTGTTGCGGCTCCGACACTATGGAACAATCTCCCCGTGGAGATTCGTACCCTCACCACCGTCCAGGCCTTCCGTACAGCCCTCAAGAACTGGCTAACCCGTCAGGCCTGGGGATAATCTTATTTCACCCCTCCCGAATGCTGAGTGAATGTTGAGTTTTATTGTCTAATTTACTTTGTGCACATTTCTTTTTTTGTATTGTCCTACACTCCCCTTCCTTTTTTGATTGTAAGCCGCCCTGAGTCCCCTCAGGGAAAAGGGCGGCCTATAAATAAACTACAAACTACAAACTACAAACTACAAACTAGTTTTTAAATAGCTTAGCTTTGTCCTGGGGGGGGGCAATCTGCCTAGGGCTGCAAAAAAGGCAGCTGCGGAGAACTGGCTGGAGTAAAAGCTCAGCTAATGTTGAACCTCTTCTCCATTCACAGCAAAAAAAAAGCTATGAATTACAAAGAGATCCTAACGACTGACCTTCTCCCTGCCCCTTTCTGCCAGAAAGGGGAGATATCTATAGATCTTATAAGATATACAGACCAGAACCCTGAGAGGAGCTTCGGTGAGCTCCCGACGGCGGCAGGCTCCTCCCCCCGAAGCCGGCTCTGAATACTTTCTGAATGCGCTGTACATGCTCATCCCAAGGTCAGAGGTTTCACTAGAGCAGTACTTGGTTATATATAAGATTTATTTATTTATTAGACTTATATACCGCTTCATAGGGATTTCAGCCCTCTCTAAGCGGTTTACAGATTTTTAGCAAATTGAGTCAGCAAATTGCCCCCACAGTCTGGGTCCTCATTTCACCCACCTCGGAAGGATGGAAGGCTGAGTCAACCTTGAGCCAACTAAGATGTTGGTTCCCAAGTAAATTGTTTTCTCTGTCAATATCTACAGAGAACATTTTATTTTTAATCCTCTGAACAAAATGGTCAAATCAGAACCAGAATGGAATTTTGTCGTTTTTATGAGCTAAAACATGCAGGGCCGGATTTTCCTATAGGCTAACTAGGATTCAGCCTAGGGCCTCAAGATCAAGAGGGGCCTACATTCAAATTGTTAGCAAAATTAAAATTACACTATTCTAAAAACAGTGAACATTAAAACACTGAACCGAAAATAAGGAGAAATTCTACGCATATGACTAATAAACAAACATAAAAATGTATTGGTTAAGATCGTTCCAGCGCCGCGGCAGTTGGGGAGCCCGCCCACGTTCCCGGCACCGGCGGTCGGGCGAGAGGCGCGGCGGCTCCCAGTAGCTGCCCCGTCGACGTGGAGCCCACCAGCAGCCAGGCAGGTGAGGGCGAGGGGGCCGAGCTGGGCAGCTGAGCGCAGCAGGGGAGGCGGCTGGCCTCGCTGCCTTTGCCGCAGAGCAGAGCCGCCCTCCGTCGGGAGGCCAGCTATATATATTGATATATATCACAGTAATTATGTATTTTATTGTCTCTCAGGTAATTTACAAACTTAAAAATGGGAGGTGAAAGGGCCTCATAAGTGGAATAGCCTAGGGCCTCTTTTCATCTAAATCCGGCCCTGAAAACATGGAATGAATAACTCTTCTGTATTTCCGTCCCACCCCAACCTTGTAAATATCAGGTTTATTTGTTTATTTGTGTGGATACTGTGAGAGAAGAACAACATGTCAATTCAACTATTTTTGCAGCATCACTAACTAAAAAGCTTTAATCTACATAAAGCTGCCAAAATGTGTGGCAGAATAGACATTTTGTAATGTTAGGACACAAGACCCATGCCCTATATTTGAAATACTTGGCAGGAACATCGTGAAAATTAGATGACAACAGCAAGAGCTTCACAAACACAACAAGTTTAAACAGGATTCACGCAGTCTGGTGGTTTGAATTGCATAAGCATATTTTATAACCAAGGCCAAAAAAAAAAAATTAGAATCAAGTTCAATAAACAAGACAGGCTTGGCTGAAGAAACAAACAATTCATTTATATGATGGCAAAACACTGTTTTAAGAGATGGGCATTCAGTATGAAATGGAAAAACAACTGGATTCATTTTCAGAGTTACATAATTACTAACGTTGCTTTATAAAATTAAGATACTGACACATAAAACTAGTGCAACTCGTTGCAAATAAGTGGACGAAATTATTCGGGAGTGGAGACCTACCTTTTGAAATAAATTTATGCAAAAAAACCCCAAATGCACTGAAGTTGCAATAAACAAAAAGAGAAACACTTAGATGCCTTTCAATGGGATGGTATGGGATAGAAATTCCATCAACTCCTAGCCACTAATGCCAATCATTGAGAATAATGGATGCTGGTCCAGAATTTCAGATCTGTTTCTGAAGATGTTCCTTGTCCTAAAAAAAACTGTAGTCTAAACCGTTAGCAATATGGGGGGAGGGACAGGGACCTAACAAAAGGAAGCATTAAAAAGTAAAGGTCAACCATTACGCATAAAGCACGATTCACGTACAACCCACTGTAAAACAAGGCTCTCTTAATGCTTGCTTTCAAGGGGTAAGGAGTAAGATCCAGGGGTGGGCTGCTACGGGTTCGCCCGGGTTTGAGAGAACCCATAGCTAACATTATGGCCAGTTCAGAGAACCTCCAAATCCCACCACTGGCTGGCCCCGCCCACCCTACCCATCTCTCCCACACTACCCCACCTCACCCAGGAGTCTCCATGCAGCCCGTTTTGAATGCGAGGTAATTGCAGGCCCTGTGCGGAGACTGGGGGAGGGAGAAAACCGGACCTCCTGGAAATTCTAGAAGGCCGGAAATGAGCCCATTTCCAGCCTCAGAAGGGCCGCCGGCGCCCAGGGGAGGCAGTTTTCGCCCTCCCAGAGGCTTGAACAAAGCCTCCGGAGCCTGGGGAAGGTGAAAACACCCCCCTGCCCGCCGTGGTACAGAAGGCAGACTAGGCCCCACCCACCTTGGCCCCGCCCATACAGCAACCAGGCAGAAAACCCGTTGCTAAATTTTTTGAAGTCCAGCTCTGGTAAGATCCACTTACCAGCAGGGCAGGTAACAAATTATATTAACACCATTCTGTAATATCTGCTAAGGTTCTATTTTGTCTCCGTTTATTTCAGGTTTTTTTTTTTTCAAACTTGGCAACTTTAAGGTGGGAGGACTTCAACTCCCAGAATTTCCCAGTCAGCCTCGCCATCTTAAAGTGGACAAGTTTGAGAAACACTGGTTTATTTTATGGCTGCCTCAAAGAAGATGTGCAGTAGGTAGACTAAAACAGCTCTAGGAGCCAAGCTGCAAGTGTGCTCTGCACATTGTTGCTTTAGTTCACTGCACTTCAGGTCCTATGAGATAAAGTCAGGGGTGAAATGCTACCAATTCACCCAAATCGGTAGTAAAAAAAAATGCTACTGGTTCGTTGCAAACTGGTATTCCCAATGAGCAGCTGTGACGCATGATTTATATTAGCTAGAATAATTGGATTTCCCGCTTTCTAGCTAATCTAAATCGCGTGGCACAACGGATTTCCCCCACCACCACTGTTGTACTTACCTTTGCAGGCGCACTCGGTAGCAAGCTCCGCCCACCCACCCTGACATCATCACATCCTATTTTTGATGCTCTGCGCATGCGCATGCGCACGCTCACATTTGCGAACTGGTAACGATTTCACCCCTGGATAAAGTACAGCTATGAATGAAATGTTGAAAGAAAGAAAAAGATACAAGGCTACAACCTTCTTCACCTTTGCTTCATATTATTTACTTCATATTATTTCTGTTCTGCAGTTCCTGCCTACAAACAAGTTGGAGATGAAGATGTGTGGACACAAATTATTATTTTTTCTCCAAATACAAATTGCTCCCTTTGTGTTTCAGTTCTGCCCTCTTTTAACATATGCTGAGAGGCAAAAAATCTCCAAGTCAACATGCATGAAACATACTCAAATCTATATTCTTCATTGGGTGATCCTCCAAATTACATGAGTGCTAACCTAGAGGGAACCTTTCCTCAAGCACATATAGAAGTCAAATTTTTATCCCCAGTCTTCTGGACAAGGTATTTTATTTTGTCCAGAGATGACAGTATTTCCACCACCACCACCCCGGAACTCCCCACTAGTCTTCCAAATTGTGTGAATGAGGCTATCAAAATTAACTGTCTGGTTTTTCCTGTTGCAGTGAGACAGCACTTACAGTCTTCATTTTACAAGCAGCAAAAATAGAACTCACTTTGCAAAAATGGAAAATATTTGTGGAGGCTCAAAACAAGGACATTTCTTCACCCACTTCTGAAGCATTTATTACTTTAAATGAGATGGATGGCTGTAAAAGTTTTTGGGGAGGAAAAATAAATATTTATACTGGATCCCTTGGCCTAGTTTTGCATTGGCCTTACATCTGGGAAAATAATAGGTTGCAGTGTTTTTTTGCAATAGCAAACAATTTCAATAATAAACCCTGGGGAAATGATGAATGCCATTATTCATAAGGTAAAGGTTCCTCTCGCACATATGTGCTAGCCATTCCTGACTCTAGGGGGCGGTGCTCATCTCCGTTTCAAAACTAAAGAGCCAGTGCTGTCCGAAGACGTCTCTGTGGTCATGTGGCTGGCATGACTAAACGCCGAAGGCCCACGGAACACTGTTACCTTCCTACCAAAGGTGGTCCCTATTTTTCTACTTGCATTTTTACATGCTAGGTTGGCAAAAGCTGGGACAAGTAACGAGAGCTCATTCCATTACGTGCTGCTAAAGATTTGGACCGCCGAACTGCCAACCTTTCTGATCAACAAGTTCAGCTACTGAGCCACTGAGCCACCGTGTCATTATTAATACATAGAGATAAAGCCTTTGGATCACTGGTGGGTTTCAAAATTTTTTAGAACCTCTTCTGTAGGTGTGACCTACTTTGTGAGAGTGGCTTGCTGGCCATGTGACTGGGTGGGAGTGGTTTGGTGGTCATATGACTGGGTGGGCATGGCCAGCTTATAAAATATGGTGAAACTCACTTAACAACGCTCTTGCTTAGCAACCAAAATGTTGGCTCAGAAACTCTGGCATTTGAAGCACGCAAGTCTTAAAGCTGTCAAGTTACAAGACCCTTTCACCTCTAACCCTTTAGAAAAAAAAAAACCAGGGATGTACAAACTTGACAGCTTTAAGACTTGTGGACTTCAACTCCCAGAATTCCTCCTCTCGCTTTCATCTTGATAATGCGCGGACGGGCGGGGGGAGGGAGCTGGAACCGGTTCTAAACGGCACTGTAGATCTGTGGAACCTCTTCTATAGAAGAGGTTAGAACTGGCAGGAACCCATCCCTGCTTTGGATGCCAAATGGTTAATACATGCCCAAATTAAATTACATCCTTATAGCTTTATTCCCATTTCTCTGGTCTCTTTTTGTTGTTTTTTTTAACTGTCCTCTCTGCAAACTCTCTCTGAGGGATACCTTTAAATCCATTACAGGATGAGAAGTGCCCAGAGCTGCCGACTGAGTTTGAGCGTGATAATACAACGTCTAGCATTTTGTATGGGGCTAGAAGCAGCAACAATAAATCAGGCCTTGAGTCTCTGCGCTATTACGTAAGTATTATACAAGAGATTATTTTTTCTACTGGAATTGCCAAATTGAACTCAAATGTCTTATGACTTTCATTCTTCCCATATCGTTAAGCTATTGGAAGCATGACACTTTCCGATATGCTTGCCAAAAGAAACTAATTTAATAAGGACTTTCCTCTATTTAAACCCGTTTTATATCGTTAATATCTCAAATAGGGAGTATATTCTAGGTGCAGGAGATGCCAAAAACTGGTACCTCCTATAGATACATATTTTTCCTCTACAATTGTGCTATCGCTCCTCTCAAAAGAATTGGGATGCAATCCCAAATCCTAAGGCTTGTATATAGTGATCCAAACTCAGTCTTACTTCTGAATAAAAAATATTTAAGATTAGACTCCAAAGTTATGCTGCACCATCTTATTAAGGAAGGATCCCATCAGATTGAACTGATGAATTTAATTTATTTTACTTTAGGGTATTGTGCAATAGCCATCATTTTTCCAAAACTTTATTAAATTTCAGTAAAATATAAAATATAAAAAGCAAATTAAAAAGAAGGAGGGAAGGAGAGGGAAAAAGCAAAATTACAGACAAACAGGGGGAAAAGCTATAAAAAAACCTTCAGACTTTCTTCAGTACAGATAAACATATAAACCATTCAAATAAACCATAATATAATATAACAATGCATCTATCATCATAAGCAAGTCATCAAACCCCAAGATTAAAATTTCGTTTCTTTCAGTTTCAAATTTAAAAAAATATATCCAAGAGTGGTTTTCAGACAAACAAAGCTAGACAAAGTCTCTTTTTTAATCAAAGCAGTCAATTTCACCATTTCTACCAACTCTATTAATTTTACCATCCATCCTTCCGTTTTAGATATATGGAAGTTCTTCCATCTCCAAGTATGGAGAAGCCTTGCTGCTGTTGTCATATATAACAGCAATGTCCTGTGGTTTTTTTTTTTCAACCTGTCCATCAAACTAGAGGTGGGTTTCTCCCGGTTTGGACTGGTGGTGGCAATTGGATGTGGGTCGTCGAACCAGTATTGATGGCTGGCTGGCCACGCCCGTGGACGGGCTCACTCCGACCTTCGCCCTGCCTCACCTTTGCCACATGCACCCACAGAACTGCCTCCTCCTGCCTACACACAGGTAAGTATTTGTGCTAGCCTAGCCCTCCCCTCCCCATCAGCCAGCATCTCCCAAAGCCACTGGCATTGCAGCCCCCCCCCCCCCTTGGAGCTCCAAATGGCGGGCGGAGTGGTGGGAGTGAGCTCTCAGCACTTTTTCCACTGGTGGGAAAAAATGCTGAGAGGGATCCTTGCTCACCTTTCACCTGGTCAGTTGGGCGGCTGGCTGGGAAAGTGGTGGGCGAGCAGCCGGGACTGTCTGGTATGGGTAGTGGCAGCAAGCGGTAAGGGAAGCAGGTCTTGGGAGAGACCTTCCCAACACCTCCAGAGAGCCCTTGCGGGGAGAGAGGAGGTGGGCTGGTTTGAACACAGGCAGGCGGTTTGTGGCTGGTGCCTCCTTCGTCCTTGGCAGTGGGGGCTGCTTTATCACGTGCCTCCTTCCTCACTCACCTGCTATCGCCGGGGTGCCGCCAGGGCAAGTGATGGAAGGAGAGGGGCCAGAGAAAGAAAGAAAGAAAGAAAGAAAGAAAGAAAGAAAGAAAGAAAGAAAGAAAGAAGGCATGTGATAAAGCAGCCCCTACCACCAAGGGTGAAGGGGAACACCCTAACGAGTGAGGGAGGCGCCAGCCACAAACCGCCCACCCACGTTCAAACCAGCCCATCACCTCTCTCCCCGCACAAGTTCTCCGGAGCGGGAGGGAAGATCTCTCCCAAGATCGGCTTCTTTCCTTCCCTCCTGCAGCGTCAGTCCCTAGGGGGAGGGCACAAACCATTTGGCGGCAGTGGGAAAAGCGGGGTTTCTTTGCCAGCCTCCCAGCTGGCAAAACAGAAAATTTCGCCCGTTTGGTGGGAGTGGCTAAGTGGGAGGGGTGTGTGACTGAGTGGGTGTGGGCATGAGTGATGTCAAGTTGGCCATGCCCACTCAGTCACATGCTCTCCCCTAGCCACACTCACAGAACCTGTAGTAAAAAAGTTTGAAACCCACTCCTGCATGAAACCAAAAAAAAGTTCTCTGGCTTCAGTTGTACCTTCCAATTTAAAAATTCACTGAATTTTTAAATACATGTCTGTTCTGACCCCCCTCGTCCCACACCAACACACTCTGAGCCAAAGATAAGTTACAGCATTTAATTAACAGACAGACAGGTCCTTGGCAGCAAACTGGCACAGACAAGCTTGGGCAGCAATAAACACAGATAAGGCTTGGCAGCAATCCAGCCTGCCAAGCTTCTAACAATGTTCTCCGACATTCGATCCTGTGTTGACTTCTGCAAGAGGGGCGTGTGCACAAGTAATCTTTTTATAGTCTGGAGAGGAGCTTAATGACCACCAGCTGAGTGCAATTACCTCCTGTAACTGCGCAACTGTTCCTGATGCCTAGTAGCTCTTCGGTGCCGTGCATCCAGAAACAACTCACTACTGGCTTCCGGCTCACTCTCCCTTGTCTCCTACCCACTGGTCCAAGGCTCAGGCGCCTCCTGGTGGCCAACCAGCCTCTCTGCGCCTTGCTCGGAGTTGGAACCCTGTCCAAGGTCCTCCACCTCCTCCAGAGCCGACTCATTGGGCCCCTCGCTGTCAGAGTCTGGTGGCAGCTCCAATGGCTCCTGCTGGGCCACAACACATATCTGATTCCAATAAGTCTTAACTTTCTTACATGACCACCAGAGGTCATAAAAAGTGGCTTCAGATCATTTACATTTCCTACATATATTTGACATATCCTAGTACATCTTTGACAACTTATCAGGTGTTAAATGCCTATGGTATACCATCATCTCATAATTGTTTATGATATTACAAATGATAATGTAATAGCCACCATTTTGAGTTTACATCTAAGAAAGCCAATTAGATGGTCTCTTCTCCTTTTATTATATAACGCTCAATTATAAGGTATTTATAAATTGTAATGTCACACCCAAAATCACTGGGTTGAGGTGGGCAACTATAGAAATTATTATTGTTATTTTTAAAATAGTTTTCCATTTACTTAGCTTTTCAAGTCTTATAAGCTCTTAGGTTTGCCAAAGAAAAAGATATGGCCACTTTTAATTTTTCATTTGTTTTTAGCATTCATGGGACACTTTGACAAAAGTTACTCAAAAAGGCCTTGAGGCAGTTGCAACAGATGTGCCGTTTATGTTACTATTACATCAACAGTATACAATCAGCATGATTACAGTATATTCCTAAAGAATAGCTTTTTTAAAAGAAAAAAGGGCATCGTAATTAGTTTTGAAGTATTTTATTTATAACATTTATATCTGGTATGATTCTTTCAACTCCTCTTTTAAATTTATTGCCTCTGATAGGAAGAGAAAATTAGCCTTGAAAGTAATTTTAACTCAACTGCTAAAGGAAGGATAGGTAAAGGTAAAAGTTCTCCTTGCACATATGTGCTAGTCGTTCCCGACTCTAGAGGGCGGTGCTCATCTCCTTTTCAAAGCCAAAGAGCCAGCAGTGTCCAAAGATGTCTCTGTGGTCATGTGGCCGGCATGTCTAAACGCTGAAGGAGCATGGAACGCTGTTACCTTCCCATCAAAGGTGGTCCCTATTTTTCTACTTGCATTTTTACATATTTTCGAACTGCTAGGTTGGCAGAAGCTGGGACAAGTAACGGGAGCTCACTCCGTTCTGCGGCACTAGGGATTCGAACCGCCGAACTGCTGACCTTTGTGATTGACAAGCTCAGCGTCTTAGCTACTGAGCCACCACATCCCTTAAAGGAAGGATGGAGAGAGAGCAAATGAGTTCCTTCATTCCTTTCTCACTTTCTTTTAAAGAGGAGGACGAACAAAGATCAATGAAGATGGCATGAAGAGATAGGAGAACAATTGAAAAAAAGAGACAGGACCAAACGGAGGAGGATCTTTGCAGAACGGAAAGAAGGACAAGATTAGCTACAACCCAGAAGATATCACCCAAGCTTTTCTGAGTAGCCCGGGGGGCTGGCAAAGTTTGACAGTGCTGGCAAATAGAAGCCTAGATCCAGCAACTTGAAGCAAGACAGAACAAGTCAGATAATTGCATAGCAGCTCAAGATACTTCCAAGGAACTGATGAACGAAATGTCCTTCTGGGTTCAGCTCCAAGTGGGGAAAAGACACTGGAGACATGGAGGCTGCTTGGAAAGATGGTTTATTGTTGGACAGGGCCACATG